>NW_028245248.1:0-78957 GCF_964263255.1 Lissotriton vulgaris | reverse complement strand
GCCCTGGACCAAGGAAAACATGCCTTTTAATCCTCCTAGATCTATCATCGGCCTTCGACGCGGTCAACCACGAAAAACTAATCGAACGCCTCAAACTGAGGATAGGTTTCGACGGCTCTGTTCTAGAATGGTTTAAATCCTTCCTCCAAAGCAGATCGCAGAGATTCCTAATTAACGGCAAACTATCTGCTCTCTCCCCGGTCAGGGTCGGAGTCCCTCAAGGATCAACCCTGTCCCCTACCCTCTTCAACCTTTATCTTGAACCACTTACCAAAGTACTACGCACAGCGAATATCTCCTACCATATGTATGCTGACGACACTCAGCTCTACATCAAAGCCTCCTCTCTTGAGGATATTCTCTCGCTGAACGAGACCCTGAAATCAACCATCCACTGGCTCACCTCCAATCAACTTAAACTTAACGCCAAGAAGACAGAATTTCTCCTAATTTCCCCTCCAAAAACTAATCCCGAGAAGCAGTTATAAAAGTCAAGGCTATCACAGCCTTAGATTGCCCACCGACCATTGTGGACTCAGCAAAATCTGTGGGAATAACACTTGACTGCAATTTGAACATGCCAGACCACATCAACTCAATGGTCAAATCAGCCAGATTCCACCTGAGCTACCTTTGGAAACTGAAACCCTTCCTTGACACTTCCGACCTATAAAGCGCAGTCCAAGCGCTAGTAATCTCTAGACTGGAATACGGCTGTTCCACTCTCTCATGCTTACCCAAGATCTCCCTGGCACCCCTAAAAGCCTGCCTTAATGCCGCCGCCAGACTTCTTGCAAGCTCAAAAAAATTTGACAATATCTCTCTACACCTGAAAGCTTTGAACAGGCTCCCGCTCGGGGCCAGAATTCAACTCAAACTGGCTTGCATCACACACAAAGCTCGATACTCTAACTCCCCTGCCTACCTTGCACAGAAACTTGTGGTATCCGGCCGAAGCAGAAACTCCCGTTCCGCCAGAGAGCTTTTACTCCAACCTGCACTGTTCCAGAAAAAAAAACTTATAACCGGGCTTTCTCTGGATCCGCTCCAAGAATATGGAACTCTCTCCGGCCCGCCATCAGAAGAATCCCTTCTCTGGCACGCTTCAAAAAGGAGGCCAAAACCGTCCTTATGGGAAAATTCCTCTCCTAAATGCTGCCTCCGGCCGATTCACAGACCTTGACCAATACACAGACCTTGACCAAATACAGTCTAGCGCCTCCCTTCGGAATACCGACATACCTCTTCAAGAAATCTGGGGCCTTATCCGGAGTTAATTATATGTAAACTGTTTCATATGTGTCCGCTAAACTATTGTGATTCCTTGCCTATTGTACACTGCTAGGTGCCCATGTAAAGCGCTCTGATACCCTATGGGTCAAGTTCACGCTCTATAAAACAATAAAATAAAATTAAAAAGTAATGAATAAACAAAGGATTTAGAAATAATAGAATTGATGCTGATTAATAAAGTGACCCATGTGTAATGACAAAGGTATACACTTCATTTCAACTTAGAAGCTTTGAATAACGTGTTACATTTCAAGAATGATCTCATGTAATATGTAGTTTATTCTAAGAACTATCCTCTCCACTTTATCCTTTAAACTAGGTTCATGCATGCTAACTGTGCGCTACTTTGTTGTGTAACTAGTAGAAATATTGTTATTAGTTCCCACCAATCCTTCTGTGTCTAGCATTCTAAAATAAGTCAGAATCAGAATCTGTTCAGCTGAGAACAGCCATAAAATCATTCAAATATGTACAAAAAAGTGACATGAAACTACACAACCCACCATAAAAGTTAAAACACATGAACAAAAATACTTAAAATCATCTATTTATAAAAATGGAATAAAAAGACAACGTTCAGAATTGTACTTAGATCCATATGCTGCTTCATTAAGCTACTTTAGCGAGTAAACAAGATAATCAGTAATATCATTATTATGGAAGCACTGACCTTCTGAAGCGTACTGCAGCTTGAAGAAACGAAATTATGCAACAAGTTTCATCATCTAGCAACGCTTGTAAAAAACGATTGGCATTAAACAAAAACATAAATCTCTGAGCCTTATAGGGGCACAAGGAATTTTAAGGAAAACAGTTTACAATAGTCATAGAGAAAATGAAAATGCGTCAACAGATTATTACATGGACATACCCCTGGAATCAAGCTTATGCTGGTACCCAAACGGGAAGCATAGGGAGTATTTAATTATACCAGCCCTAAATCTGAACAATAAAAATTGTTCCCAACTCCTACTAGTGTTAAACAAATAGTTTGTAGGACTGTCCTCGGGATTAAGATGCAAGTAATTCATGACACTTCATTTCTGACCTTCCACCCTCAACCTCTCTACCTTGGCTTGTTCTAATAGTAAGGCGTGTACTTGTTTCCTATCTACATCTGCCCATCTATCTAAGAATGTGTCAGTTAAGTCAGGTCCTTGCAAAGATTTTTTGACATTTGCCAGCCAGGGGATTGAAAGGGCCTTATTCCATGCCAAGCAGTCTAAGATTACATTCCTTGTCTAGCATTCAAAAATCAGTCAAACGATTGAGAATTTCAAATGCATGCATTAATATTACACATATATACTTTTCAAATGCAGTTTTAGGTCATACCTACTAATGTGCAATGTTAATATTCATTGTATACTAATGAAACATGAACTAAAAGTACTAAAATAATATTATACTTGTATATGTTTAAAATGCAAACAAATATTAAATATGCACAATCGATTTTATTTTTTGTGTTGACATTTTTTATTAAAAAGTTTTAGGTGAAAATACAGAAATACGTACATATGTAAATAGATAATAAAAGAAGATATTGATAAATGAATCATAATACAGGTATGGCAATAATGTAATTATACATAGGATATAATGGACATGGAGAGGTAAAAATGTTAAATATACTGTAAGTTATAAAGCAAATAAATGAAAGGAAAAGAGAAAAGAAATGAAAAAGAAAAAAAAGAACAAGGAACAAAGAATCAAAGAATCCCAGAGTAACAAAGGAAAGAAGAAAGGAGAAGGCACTAAGATATAAGGAGAGAATTAAGGAGCAGAAAAGAAACCTCAGGAAGAGTACACAAATAGAAAATGAAAATTAATTAAGGAGGGATAACAGACGTTGGAGAGGAAGGAGTGGAGACAGAGTCACTATCCACCGTGGCTTCTAGGAATGGGGACCATGTTTGAAGAAAAACAGAAGCCTGATCTTGCAAGTTATAAATTACACGTTCATAAGAGGCTGTTTGTACCATAGCCACCAGCCACTCTTCCTGAGAAGGAGATAAAGAGGACTTCCAATGACGTAATATACAGATTTTGGCCGTAGCCAAAGCAGTATGAAGAAGTCGCGCCTGTGGTTTAGATAGTGTCGGGAGACCTCGGAAATCATGTAAAATAATATTTGCAGAAGTAAAGGGTAATGGTAATGACATAGTAGATGCCAAAGTCTTTCTTATGAAAAGCCAAAATGATCTAGTACGAGGGCATTCACAAATAATGTGTGTAATATCACAACCAGAGGCAGAACATCTCCAGCATAGAGAGTGTGTTATCAATTTAGTATAATGTAGTTTAGATGGAGACCAGTGCCATGGATGATTTTGAAAATGCAAAATTTGAGACGAGCCTCTAGGACACCTTTATGTAAACCTTCCAGAATCTGATCCCATTGAGCAATGGAATATGTAACTGATAAGCGAGATTGCCATTTTAATTGAAGAGCTTTCAAGAGAGGTTGCGAAAAAAGAGGATGTAGGAAAGTTTTATAAGGACCAGAAGTCACACCTTTAAAATTCCCCCATAAATGCAAATAAGACAAAATAGGAGACGCGGTCAACAGTTCAGGTGGAGAACCTAAATGTTTTGTGATGGCTTATTGAAGTTGAGTATATTGACGTGAGTGTACGGATGGTAATTAGAATTCATCGCTGATTTGAGAGAAAGATTTAAAGTTATTGTCATGGAACAGTTGTTCCAAAGAGTGAATACTGGCCTCCTGCCATAGAGGCCATGATAACATGCGACCATGAACGCAAATAGCCGAGTTGGACCATAGCGGAGCTTTGACATGAAGCCGTGGGTTACATTTAAGTAAACGATGACTTCTTTGCCAAGATTTGGAGGTATGAATTGGGGTCTTTTGGAGGCGAGTCGTATCTCGTCAAAAAGGAACACTTCCTGGTGTTGTTTGTGTATACAGAACTAGACCTTTTGTTGTTCGTAAAGACTGGGAGCAGCCAGGAAACAATTGCTCTCCGTGATTCTGTATTAATGGAGTCAACCTAGTTTTGCTGACATTTAATGTGGTGTTCCTTCGAATGGAGTAATGATTGGTTGGGGCTCCAGCCATACTCATTATTGTCATTTGAATTCCTACGAGAAGGTGTTGTGAAAGGGAACTTGTGAGACACCAGACACCAGACTTTCAAAGCGCAAATTTCATTGTGCAAGGTTAGGACTATATTAACCTAGACATATTATTATTTCCTTTTCATTGTTTCACGTTGCTGTTCTCCTTATGTTCAAAATACAGGGGATTCAGAGAATCAGAGGGATTGGTTTATCTACAAAGACGTGTATTGCTATATATATATAGGTATGTGTGGTTATAGGAATATGAATAGATGTACATCACATACTCAATAGGTAATTCATACAAACCTGTTCGTTTTATGTGTTTTCTATTACAGTAGATGAATCTCTGTTTCTACCTCATTCCTCATCCCTGATTTACGCCTTCACTAGTTTTTCTTTACAGGTAGGGATAAGAAATATACAGGGGTTCAATCATAGGGGTTGAGAGCGAACATTGAACATAGTGTTTATGTAAGGAAATACTTAGTGTATGTTGTTGTCGTTTCAGGTCTCCTTCCCTGCTGCCCCCTACCTTTCCTTCCCTCAGTTGACTATCCTAGTAGTCTGTGACTATAATCCGGACTCTTGGGGACGTCGCGTGGGGGATGGTATAGGCTTTTCAGCACAATCCTGAAGAAGAACGACGGTGGACCCTGACAGCAGATAAGATAGGATTTTTGGGGTCGGAAGAACTGGAACCCTTACCATATAAAAGGGACAAGCCAAGACTAGAAGATAATAAGTGACGTTCAAGTGGGACCCATTGAGGTATGTCTTTAGATTTGGGCAAAAAGAAGGAAAGTTGTGAAAGATGGAGGGCGAATGAGTAATGCTCAATAGAGGGAAGACCCAATCCCCCGTGTAATTGGTGAGATTTTAATTTGGCCAAAGTAAGACGTGGTTTGGCCGTACCCCGGATAAAAAGTTTAATTTTGGAGTCAATGGTCCGAAGAATAGTCAGGGGGATGTTTAGAGGAAGCATACCTAGGACATAAAGAAATCGCGGTAGGGTGGCCATCTTAACCGCCTGAACCCGCCCCCAAAGAGATAAGCCGAGGACTTTCCATTTATCGAAATCTCTTTGCATTTGTGCAATCAACGGTGTTAAATTGTCCATAACTATGTTATCCAATCCTCTGTTAATCAACACTCCTAAATATTTAAGGCGGGAAGATTGCCAGTGAAATGGAAAACCAGAAATTGCAGCTTTTGTAGTACCAATGGACATGGGCAATGCTTCACTCTTATCCCAGTTAATCTTATAACCGGAAAAAGAGGAGAAATTATTTATGATACTAAGGAGAGCAGGGAGAGAGCGGGGAAGGTCAGTAAGTGTGAGAAGAATATCATCCGCATATAAATAAATTTTTGAATGACCAATTGGAAGAGGAACACCAACCACAGCGGGTGATTGACGTATTGCAGCAGCCAAAAGTTCCATTGCCAAAAGAAAGAGAAGAGGGGAAAGAGGACAACCTTGACGAGTACCCCGTCTGATTGGAAATGGAGTAGAAAGAAAACCGCCGCAGTTAACTTGAGCTGAAGGACTATCATATAACAGACGTACCTTAGCTACAAATTGGTCGCCTAAACCAAATTGTTGCATTATGGTAAAAAGATACTCCCACTCAATACGGTCGAATGCTTTTTCGGTATCCAAAGAAAGGAGTAGGGCATCGTTAGCGAGATTTTTAGGCGACCATAAAGCATGAGAGAGAGTACGTAAATGATTTCGAGATGAACGACCAGGAACAAAGCCTACCAGTGAATTGTGGATTAAAGAAGGTAAAACCTTACAAAGACGAGATGCGAGAATACTCGCAAGAATCTTGACATCAGAGTTTAAGAGAGATTTGGGGGGGTAACTACCACACAGCAGAGGATCTTTACCAGGTTTTGGTAAAACAGCTATGATGGCCTTGTTGTAAATAGAACGAAGAGAAGATTCCTCTTTGGCTTCTGCAAATGCGGCATGAAGAGTATCAACCATACTCTGACCAGTCCATTTGAAAATTTCAGGAGGGAAACCATCCTCGCCTGGTGCTTTATGGTACGGCAAGGCAGCAATAGCTGAGGAAATTTCCTCCTTCGTAATAGCTCCATCAAGTAGAGCTCTACCATCATCAGAGAGTCGTGGAAGATGTACCGTATCCAAAAAATTTTACATCTCTGAAGTGTCTATGTGAGTGCTTGATGAATAAAGAGATCTGTAAAATGAAGCAAATTCATCAATGATTTCTTGCAGTCGAGTAAGCATAGCGCCAGAACTTGATTTAATAGCGGGAATTGCCATAGCAGCCTCCCACTTGAGTAGTTGCGCAGCCAGCAGTCGGCCAGCTTTTTCGCCCTGCTCATAGTGACGCCCTTTCATCTTTTGTAAGGCATATTCGGCCTTAGAAGTAAAAAGATTATTAGGAGACATGCGTGCCTGCTCTAACAATTTAGGGTTTGAAGGGTTGGTTTTGAGACATATAATTGGGAAAGTCGGCTAATGTCTTTTTCCAATACAGCCTGATTGGTAGCATTTTTTTTGTTATATAGAGCAGCGTCCCGCATAAGTTGGCCTCTGATAGTTGCCTTAGCAGCTGCCCATACCGTTTGTTTAGAGGAAAGTGAGTCCTCATTATTCAAAAGGTATTCCCGCATGTGTGACTGTAGAAGAAGTTTACCTGTTGGTGTTTTATATTTATTGATGTTCAGACGCCAGGACTTGCGCCCTTGATTGGAGAGGCCCAAATCAAGAGACAAGAAAACAGGGGAGTTATCAGAAATGGCTGCTTCTAGGATTTTTGATTCTGTAACTAGCCGGACTGTATGTTGTGAAAGAAGAAAGTAATCAAGACGGGAGAATGTACCGTGGGTAGAAGAAAAGAATGTATATTCTTTATCTTGAGGGTGACTGAGTCTCCAATGATCAACAAGACCAGTATCAGAAAGAATGTCACGCAAAATGGCTCTACCGGATGCATTGACGGTATCAAGGCAACCTGTTCTGTCAAGGGTAGGGTCTGGAGCCAAGTTCCAATCACCTCCAATGAGAATTTGGGTAGCATTTATTTCAGTGAGGAGGCGGTTGAGGCGAAGGAAAAATTGCTTCTTGGAACCTAATGGTGCGTAGACAGAGACAAGACAAATGAAAAAATTTCCAAGTTTCAATTTAACAAATACGTACCGACCTTTCGGATCAGTCCATGTCTTGATAATCGTAAAAGGAAGTGACTTTCGAAAGAGGATGGCAACCCCACATTTACGAACAGGGTTGGGATTAGTGGGATCTGGTTTAGAAACACTGCTATGAATGACTTTACTAACCCAATCCTTGCTAAGTTTGCTAGATTTGATATCGTCCAAATGGGTTTCCTGCAGTAAGGCAATGTCCACATGTTTAGAATGCAAATAAGAAAGAACCTTCTTTCGTTTAATATAGTGGGTGAGGCCATGAACATTCCAGGAAATCACCGACAACGGATGGATAGAAGACATGAAAATAGAATTGTACATGAAGATGAAAAATAAAAAAGAAAATAAGTAAATAGAGATAAGAGAAGAAGTTTGTTACTCTGGGCAAGCAGGAAGAAGAGAGAAGGAAAAGAAGAGGGGTGGAGTTCTGGACTTTTTTGGTTCCGTCCAGAGGTGTCAGGGTACAACACCCAAAGACCCCGGAGTCCCACCTGCCTTGGTGCACAAATGAACAGAAACACGGGCTTCTCGATGGTGGCGTCAAAGACCAAAGGTTTATTACTGCAGGGACACAGAAGTCACAGAATCTACACACGGGCAGAATCTAGGAGACTGTTCGATTTGTACAAAGTGGGTTGCTCCTTATATACTAAAAATTGTGCTCTAGGCAAATATTTCACATGTCGGTACATTCCCAAACCTTTGTGTCTCTAAACAATAAATATTTGGCGTTACACAGGAACTGTCGATAATATCTGATACCAAACATCACGAAGAGGGGTTCCCACCAGTCCATCACAATCCCTTGTCAATATTGCATTCAAGACCCGGACCGCCTCATCGTAAAGTTCGTTACCTCCCCCTAATAAAGGCCCAGAAGGAAAGGAGCAGAGCCAGGTGCAGAAGATAGAAAAGCGGGATAAGAGATGTTTGTGGGTTGTAAATGGGCAAGGCTACCGGCTTCGGCCACCTAATCATGATCAGGTACAATGGACAGGAAAACCAGTTCAGGTGGGCTGGCCTCGGGCAGAGGAGGCAGCCTTTGTCGAGTCATGCAGCTTCAGCGTGATCTGGTTCAAGGTGCACGTGTCATGTAAGAGGTGAATCTCCGGCTAAGGCTACGTGTCCTTAATCAAAGTGAAGTGAATGAAATGATCAGAGGCTATTGCATATGTGAGGGCAAGGAACCACAAAATGGCGGCCATGATCTAAGATGGATGCCGTGGGTATATCAGAAATATGTCAATGGAAGGAGTGCTCTTGCTCGTAGCGTAGCGAAAACACTAGGATATACTAAATGGATCATTTGCGGTTCGCTGATACTAATTTTATGTATTTCCGACAAACTTGAAAACACGGGTTCAAGTCGTCACGGAACCGTCACGGAACCTCAGACCCTCCTTTTGCCCTTACATAGGCAATTACTCAATCTATGTCTGAATCTAGTTCTATGCTCATCAGGTCAGTGACATGCTGTTGTATCATCATCCTTTCTCGTGTCTTTTCTCCAAATGCAGGTGGTTTCCTAAAACAGGTTGTAGCACAAAGACTACACAGAGCAGGACCACACTGGATAATCAGACAACATGAGAATAGTAATATTAAGATGACACCAATGACCATTAGAACCTTCCATCCCCACGCTGAGATCAGAGTCCAAACCCACTCCATAAAGGACCAGTTTCCCTCATCTACATGTATGGAGTCCGAAATCTTGTGCAACTTAGAGATCGCCTCGTAAACTGTTGGAGCATTATTAGGAATAAAGACACAGCAGCTCGATTGGATCATTCTGCATACCCCACCTCGATCTGCAAGTATAACATCTAGAACCATACGGTTCTGCAATGTCATGAGCCTATCCGCCTGAAGCTCAGCTGTC
The DNA here is from genome assembly GCF_964263255.1 of Lissotriton vulgaris. Lineage (NCBI taxonomy): Eukaryota > Metazoa > Chordata > Amphibia > Caudata > Salamandridae > Lissotriton > Lissotriton vulgaris. Next base: position 69,515 of record NW_028245248.1, on the reverse strand, counting down.
AGATTGCTAAGGGCACCAGCAGTTTCGGTAATAGTAGATTCAACTACCCGTGTTAGCTGACGTATGTTTCTACTATTGGCCATAGGCCCCCAGAACGGAAGGAAGCCTTTGAAGAAGTCTCCAGCTTCCTGACCAGCGGTATCTTCCTTGCTGAAAACACCTCTTGCTACTCTTGTTCTGTGGTAATCCGGTGAAGCAGTGTATGTCGGAGGCAATAATCGAGCAATATAACATGATCCTGAGAAGTCGGCAGGCAACCATGTATAAGCTCTGTCTCGACAAATGAAATAGGTACCCCTAGCAGTAAGAAAGGCAGGGGAAGAGTTAGCCGGAAACACATAAGTCTCTACGCACTCACTCCTCCCTAGCTGAGCTCTCGGATTTCTCCCATTACCTTGCAAACAGACCTGACCTCGGTGAGGTACGACCCAGATTGGAGTTGAGCTTTTACGCTTGCTTTCTCCTAAACTAAGGCGATACTCTGAAGTATTCCAACTTAAATATACTCGCAATTCGTCTCTAGGGTAAGATGGAGTATTATTGACGTCTTTGATCATGTCAATAATTCCCTGGACTAAAGCTTTGTTGGCAGAGTTATATTTAGTGGAGCGTGGTGGACGTGGAGGATAGGTCTCAAGAGCATAAGCAAAGATGGTTTGAAGGGCCTGAAATGATCCATTGTAGCTGAAAGGCAAAACCAAATAGGGAATACCTTTATCCATAGTGTGGGGTATCAAGCCACACACCCAACAGTCTGTAGTGTTAACTATCAGTTGGTGTTGGTGCAAGAGCTGTACAAAAGTATTATTAATGAATTCTGAGCGTCGAGCTTGTTCATGTTCCGGAAACGAGTGAAAAGAGTGTATAGAAGAAACAGTAGAAATAGCAGGATCAAGGGGAGGTACTGTAGATACTGGCACAAAAATCAAATTTATGCTAAAGACAATTCCACCCACCAGTGTTGCTAAAACAATCAAAAATGTAATGGCACATTGCATCAAGAAACATTTGCTATGAAGAATTCTATTTAGTCTGTTTCTGCGAACGTAAATCACATTTTCTCGTTGCAGCGCAGGAAGTTCCATCTTCTACAATCCGCTCGCGACCACTGATGATGTGTACGTAGATGAAAATGCCTCTGTCAGCCCTGGGAGTTCCCAGTACTAACAGAAAGATCGACCTTGTGTCAGACCCCTGCAAATTCAAACTAGGCACACAGCCACGACCCTACGGCTACCCAGACGGCAAGGCAATTTTAAAAACAATAAACAATAACAAACTTCCTGGCTGAAGGCAAAAGTTCAAAATATATATATATATATCAAAATCACAGTATGCAGTTGCCTGCTTTATTAGTCCTTTTTATGGCTTCTAAGGTTGTATCTTTTCTTCGCTGGTACTGTTTGATCGGAAAATAGTGTATCACTAGCAGCTGTTGCAGAGTTTACGTTCGCAGATGGCAAAGTTTCTTCTGATGCTGGAGACAAATTTTCAATGTTCAAAGCAGTCTTTTCAAGAGGAGAGTCACGTTTCAAAGTGTCAGAAATCAAATCGGCATCGCTGAAAGGGACAAATTTTGGAGTTATTTCAGATTCGGAGGCACCAATTCCCTTCTTCACCCAGTCGTCGTAGGGCAGCGGCAGTGGAACACGCTTTACGTGAGAAGCGTGGATCCAGTGCTTGCGACCAGCAACACGTACAGCTGTCCTCGTTGCCAGCAGGATTTGGAAGGGGCCGATGTAGCGAGGCTGAAGATTCTTTGTCCTCGCAAAATTTCTGACCACCACGTGGTCGCCGGGTTTCAGCTGATGCCCTGGACTCTCCGGAGGTTTTGGCAAAGCATCAAAGACCTGTTGATGAATAAGACTTAATTTAGCAGTCAAGTCGTAAAGATAGTCTATCAACATAGGATATTCAATGGAGCAGAATTGTTTAGGCCTTGGCACACCCCAGACATTTGCCGGGCGGCCAAATACAATCTCATATGGAGAAAGCCCTATTCTAGAATGCACTGTTGCTCTCGTTGATAACAAGGCCAAAGGAAGTGCGTCTGGCCAAGCCAAACCTGTGGATGCTTGAATTTTGGCTATTTTAAGCTTGAGGGTGCCATTGTAACCCTCGACTAAACCAGCAGACTGGGGATGGTTCGCACTATGAAATTTTTGTTTCAATCCTAGACCAGCACACACACTCTGCATAACTTTCCCTATAAACTCACTTCCGTTATCTGACCATACAATCCGTGGCATTCCAAACCTAGGGAAAAATTCTTTGAGAAGAATTTTGGCAGTTGATAAAGCAGTGTTGTCCTTTAGTGGGTATGCTTCTATCCACCTGGAAAAAGCACAAACCACCACCAGGACGTATTTTAAATTGTTGCAGCGTTCCATGTGAATGAAGTCTAACTGTATTACTTCAAAGGGACAGGAAGGAGGAGCAAAATGACCAGCTGGAGTTGGAGTTCCCTTGCCAGGATTATGCATCAAGCACACCATACAATTTTTCACCACTCTCTCTGCACACTTACTGATTCCCTCATTCTTCCAAACCGGAGCTAACATCTTACATATCCCTTTAGAACTTATGTGCGCCACTCCATGCGCCATCGTCACTACTGCAAGCACATACGCATCAGGCAACATCCAACGCTGCTGTTCTGTCAAATCGATCCAACATCCATTCGAGTCCAATTTGCCCGTACTTTCTCTCCATACGCGTTTCTCTTCCTCAGTCGCTTCTTTCTGAATCTCTTTCACACTTTCCATTGTGTCCTCACACATTCCAGACTCAGCAATCCATCTTGCAGACGTAGCAACATACATTCTACTCATCATGTCTCTAGCTGTCTGTTTAGCGGTTTCATCAGCAAAGGCATTTCCCCGACCAACATCATCCGTGATTGCTTTATGAGCACTGCACTTCACAATCGCAACTTCAGTCGGTAAGGTTAGAGATTCTAACAAGTCGTTAACTAGCTGACCATGTTGAATCTTAGTCCCATGGGACGTAATGAAACCCCTTTCTCTCCACAACCGGCCAAAACTATGGGCCACGCCAAATGCGTACTGACTATCTGTAAACACATTCACTCTCTTTCCCTCAGCTAAAACACACGCTCTCGTAAGAGCTATTAACTCTGCAGCTTGGGCAGAATTCTGACTCACTTTTGCAGTCTCCACAATCGTCTTCAAAGTCGTTACCGCGTAGGCAGCAGTCACATCACCATTCTCCAATTTAAAACATGACCCGTCCACATACAGCGTACCATCTGGGTCGGATAGAGGAGTATCTCTCAAGTCGATACGACCTTTTGTCTCTTCCTCCGTTTTGAAATAACAGTCATGTGGCTCAGAATCACTCGACTCTTGATCAGTCGGCAACAATGTTGCTGGGTTCAATACATTGCATCTTTTGATCTGAATATGACTCGCTAATAACGTCAGCTCGTAACCAGATAATCTTGCACTAGTAAGGTGTTGTGTCTTCGTTCGGTTCATGAGTGTGTCCACTGCATGAGGAACCATGACCACTAGCATATTGTTCATCACCAAACCAGCAGATTGTCGAATGGAAGCTGCAGCTGCCGCTGTAGCCCTCAAACAACTAGGCAATGCTCTAGCTACCGGATCTAATGTTGATGAGAAATACGCACAAGGGCGTTGTTTATCACCAAACTTCTGTGTCAAGACACTCAACGCGCAACCTTCTCTTTCGTGAACGTAGAGCGTGAATGGCTTACTGTAATCAGGTGTGCCCAATACAGGAGCTGAACACAAAGCTTTTCGTAATTCAGCAAAACTCTCTTGACATTCATCAGACCATGGCACCGGACTCGGAACATTTTTCCCAGTCAAAGCTACCAATGGCTTTGCTAAAAGTGAAAAATTTGGGATCCATTGCCTACAGTAAGAGGTAATACCTAAAAAGGCACGTACTTCCCTCTGTGTGCGTGGAACACTCATTTGCATAATTGCTTTTATTCTTTCTGGGGTCAACTTCCTTCCCTCCTTTGACAAGAGATGACCTAAGTAGGTTACTTCTTGGCAGCAATATTGCATTTTGGAAGGTGACACCTTATGATTCAAATTAGACAAATGATGCAATAGTGAAATTGTAGCTGCCTTGCAAGTTTCCTTGTCATCGGCAGCCACCAAAAGATCGTCTACGTACTGTACTAGGGCAGAACCTGGAGGAAGGACAAAAGAATCTAACTGGCTTTTTAAAGCTTGACTGTAAATAGATGGACTTTCACAGTAGCCTTGTGGAGCGCGTTTAAATCTGAAACTGCGACCTCCTAAACAGAAGCCAAAAATATCTCTGCTTTCCTCGGCTATCGGAATGCTGAAAAAGGCATTCTTCAAGTCGATGACTGAGAACCAATTGGCTGTAGCGGGAATCAATGTTAGCAAGGCAGTAATGTCTGGCACTACAGGAAACTGCGGAATTACAATCTTATTAACTTCTCTAAGGTCTATGACAAACCTATAGACTGGAGGCTTTGTAGGATCTGTTCGTTTCAAAATCGGCAATACAGGACTATTACAAACATTTCCTCGCGTTTCTTCAACCACACCTTTTTTAATCAAATCTTGCACAATCAATAAGAGTGCACGCTCACCTTCATTCGATATTTTATATTGAGGAATTCTTGGAAATTTCACATTCGCTTTCAAAGTTACTACATACGGTGGAATCTCTAGTAGACCTACATCATTGGGACCAGTCGCCCAAAGAGAATCAGGGAGTGAACGTAGCTCCGGCGGGAGTTTGTCCATTGACAAGTACATCGGAGAGGTGAGTCTTTTACCCAAAGTAAGCTGTACTCCTTCCGGAGAACAGTACAATGTCGCATATAGTCGTTTTAACAAATCTAAACCAAGCAGATTTTCATTACAACCTGTCGTCAAAATTAAGGGTGCTTTCAATTGACACGGTCCAACAGAAATAGACAAAGGACCAGATATCGGGTTGTACACAGGGGCGCCTGAAAAACCTACGGAAACATTTGTTGAGCCAGACAAAGGTGCGCCAGGGAGTTTCGCATGCATGATAGAACTTTTTGCGGCACCAGTATCCAACAGAAACGGTTCGACTACACCTGATGTTGCTACTGCGACATAAGGCCCACTCTGATCCACTGGAACTGATACTACTCCCTCTCTCTGTCTATGGCTGTCCTAGTACCCATTTTGTTGAAATCCCTCTTCAACTTCACAATAATCCTCAACAAGATATTGCTGAGATCTATTCTGTTGAGCTGACTGTACATTTCGCTGATCAAAGTGATTAGAAGGACGATCATTAGTTTGTGGAGGCATAGCACCTCGTCCCCGACCTCTAGAATTCTGTGCAAAACCACCACGACCTCTCTGAGCTGCTGCCGCATTATTTTGCGCTAAAATCTGACAATCATTTTTATAGTGACCCTCTTTCTTACAGTACGCACACTGATTCCACTGGTATTGAGGCCTGGTCGAATTATAATCTGTCTTTTGATACGAATTCTGTTGCATATTAGTCTGATTCGTGCGAGGCGGATACGCCTGCTGTAAAAGAACTTTAGTCTTTAAATCTTTCGTTTTCTTCTCTGATTTCTCCTTTTCCTCTTTATCCCTATTTTCATAGTACTGTGCAGTCGCAAGTATTTGCGTTGTCGTAGATACAGCCCACGCACTTTCTGAGTCTTTCAATTTATTGCATAATTCGGGTAACAAATTATGCACAAATTTATCGACAAACAATCTCTGTCCTCCTTCAGTGCTCATATCCTGACCACTATGGTCTACAAAAGTCTCTTCGAACCTCGTGAAGAAGTCGGAGACACTTTCGTCTTTCTTCTGCTTGCATGCGGATAATTTATCCCAATTAACACGCAATGCTGGCATCAGAGTCTTCATTAAATCTATTATTCTGCCAGGAAGATTAGCAATTAGGGGTTCGGGTTTCGCACCACCTATTTGTTGAGCATCTGCTGCAGTGATAGCTGCCCAATCACCACCTAAAGCAGCCTGATGATCCTCTCTACGAATTTTAGCCCACACTGGTTGTGGAACTACATTACCAAACAACATATCAATGTCGGCTAAGTTCATTATACAAGCCTCAACTGTCTGTGTCAATTCCTTGTAATATCCGGCTGGATTCTTACGTGGATCTGGCAAGGCCTGTTTCACTGCTAACACTTCTGCTCGCTTCCACGGAATATGTATCCATACTCTTTGGAACTGTGCTGGAGCAGCTGCAATACCCGCATTATCATCACGTTGTACTGCTTCGCGCCAAATTGGAGGAACCTCCCTCATAGGATATTGGCGACTTGGCTTCATTCTACCTTTCTCTAAATCTCTCGGCGAACGAAGAGATGGATCATTCCTAAAACTCAAAATGAGTTCCATCGCTTCCTTTATATTATCGCCCACTATCATTCCAGCAGCAAACTCTTTTTGAATCTTAATTAAATCTTCCAAATCTGATTCGACATCGTCTTCTTCTATTTCCTCACGCAACAACGAGCACATCTCGTCGAAGACGTATCGCTGTGTTGGCTCTCCCCATTGCATAAATGTCTCTAACACATCTTTCGTACTATATCTTCTAACTTTTGTAATCCATCTGAGAGCCGTGGAGTCTAAAACTCCCCGTTCCTCAGTACTTGGAAGCTGACTCCGTCTCTGAACAGAGTCAGGAGTAGGAGTCTTAATCAAGGTTTTATATATAGGAGACAGCATATTAGTAACAGAATCAGTAATTCTTCGACGAACAGAAAGTGGAGTTAGTACACTCGCAGACATAGAGAACGCAGTAGAGGTAGGAATAGATGACGAAACAGTAGGAGTATCGAGGAAAATAGTTTGAGGACCAATAGGTACAGTGGTAGATATAGGAGCGGGCAGTGCAGGAAGAGGAGGAGCTGTAGGAACATTTACATTCACCACAGGAGGTAAAGGAACTTGATTCTGAGGAACAAGAACACCAGGTTGTCCAGCAACCGGCAATTGAACATTCGGGATGAGTGGAGCCGCAGCACCTTGTGCATACGGTGGAGGCGACCGTAACAGATAAGATAGCAGAGGATCGTTTTCGGAATCCTCCAGTATCTTAGCCATTTTCGATGGCAAGGCAGGATAGCACTTGTCAATCGCTAAGTTACGCTCTCTAATGGCTACATCTATGGCTTTCTCACACTCGTTAGCCTGCAACTGCTTAGTCGCTTGCTCTAGAGTTAACTCTTCTAGTTCTTTCTGCTCTTTTTTCAACCTTTTCATTTCTCTCTGTTTGGATTCTTTCCGCCAATAACGAAAAGAGTCAAACATTGCCGGCCGGGCTTTCTTCCTAAACAATTTCGCTTCTAAATTGTCGAGAATCTCTTGTTCAAAACTACCATGCAGTGGCCAACTAAGGACACCATCCTTCTTACAATAACGGACCCATATCTCATTATAAGTTATAGGACCCACACCATACTTACAATATAGGTCATATAGGGGAGTCCCAATCGGAGGAACCAGACAGGAATCCTCTAATTGTGAGTCACTGTTGCAACTAAAACAAGACAACATTTTCCGACTTACCATTCTCAGTCCGGAACACAAAACAAACAAACACGGAACAAATTGTGCACTTGAACCAAGAACTTAGGCCTACCAAAAACGAACTGATGTATCGATACCCAAAACTGAACCAAATAGATTATCGTAACCAGAACAACTAGTGATAATCTTACAAAACCAAACCAAACCAAGAACCGATCAAGGATTTTTAACAATCCTCACAAAAGTAACCAGCTAGCTATCACTAAATACTTAACTGAGGCACTGAAGACGTCACCAAGGAGAAACCCGTCACGTTTCGCCGTACTAAGGACTGCACCACTTCGGGTCCAAGACAGGGCGACGGTCAAGGCAACGGCCCACTGCAGCCGTCCTGAACGGGAACCCTCGTGGAAGAGAACTTCAGGGCCACTTTTGCGATATGCCGGGATCGATGAAGTGGGGCGCCTCCCTCAGGAATCTTCACACGAAGCTTCTCGAACTCTTCAGGCTTTTGGACCGGTACCGAATGACGTCGCCCCACGTTGGGCGCCAATTGGAGTTCTGGACTTTTTTGGTTCCGTCCAGAGGTGTCAGGGTACAACACCCAAAGACCCCGGAGTCCCACCTGCCTTGGTGCACAAATGAACAGAAACACGGGCTTCTCGATGGTGGCGTCAAAGACCAAAGGTTTATTACTGCAGGGACACAGAAGTCACAGAATCTACACACGGGCAGAATCTAGGAGACTGTTCGATTTGTACAAAGTGGGTTGCTCCTTATATACTAAAAATTGTGCTCTAGGCAAATATTTCACATGTCGGTACATTCCCAAACCTTTGTGTCTCTAAACAATAAATATTTGGCGTTACACAGGAACTGTCGATAATATCTGATACCAAACATCACGAAGAGGGGTTCCCACCAGTCCATCACAATCCCTTGTCAATATTGCATTCAAGACCCGGACCGCCTCATCGTAAAGTTCGTTACCTCCCCCTAATAAAGGCCCAGAAGGAAAGGAGCAGAGCCAGGTGCAGAAGATAGAAAAGCGGGATAAGAGATGTTTGTGGGTTGTAAATGGGCAAGGCTACCGGCTTCGGCCACCTAATCATGATCAGGTACAATGGACAGGAAAACCAGTTCAGGTGGGCTGGCCTCGGGCAGAGGAGGCAGCCTTTGTCGAGTCATGCAGCTTCAGCGTGATCTGGTTCAAGGTGCACGTGTCATGTAAGAGGTGAATCTCCGGCTAAGGCTACGTGTCCTTAATCAAAGTGAAGTGAATGAAATGATCAGAGGCTATTGCATATGTGAGGGCAAGGAACCACAAAATGGCGGCCATGATCTAAGATGGATGCCGTGGGTATATCAGAAATATGTCAATGGAAGGAGTGCTCTTGCTCGTAGCGTAGCGAAAACACTAGGATATACTAAATGGATCATTTGCGGTTCGCTGATACTAATTTTATGTATTTCCGACAAACTTGAAAACACGGGTTCAAGTCGTCACGGAACCGTCACGGAACCTCAGGGGAAAGTAGATTAGAAAGACAGGGTGAAGAGTGGAAGAGACACAGCAAATATGAATAGAGAGAGAAAAGTATTAAAGGGACAAAGAAGAGAATGAGAAAGAAAAGAAAAAGGAAACCTAGACTGTTAACTACGGGTCTGGGTGCACCTACTGCAGCACCAAGGGAGACCGGACCCCCTCCAAGCAAGGAAATATGGGGATTCTGGGAGCAAGTAAGAAAAGTGAATCTGTAAAATGCATTCAGAGTATGATTACAACAAGAAAAATATAGAAAACCATATACCATTATCATGAAATATAAGCAGTAAAAATGGAAAAAATCATGATATAAGAATCATACAATAAGAGAATAACAGGAGAAGAAAAATAAAAACAAGCGAAATGGAATAAAAGCGAGACATATTGCATAATGAAAGAGGTGCGAGAGATAGAGTGAAAAAGAAAATATGAAAGTTAAATGAGAAGAATAGAGAAATCCAGCACCAATAGAAGGAGGTGGAGAGAAGATAAAAGAAAGTACAGACAATAATGCATGGGAATAAAAGCACACGAAAATACCAGAATCTATTTTAAGAAATATGTGAAAGTATCCAAAGCGGAGTGAGCACTGATGGAAATGAATAACGCCACGTTAAATAACGAGTACAGTAACATTGGGAAAGAATGCATTGCAAAAAGGACCACCACAGTAAAGGTGACAGTTTTGAGTCAAGCCTACAGACAAAGATATACTGTGAGGAGGCCGAACGGGTAGCACAACACTATGAAAGAAGAGAGGGGCAAAAACCACAATATAAAACAAGAACAGAAGTTATCACATCACAGAAAGAAAGGCGACTTTAGAATAAGACCTAGACAAGAATATTAGGATAAGGAAAAGAAGAAGAAAAACACGAAAAGGAGACAAACCAACAATGGCACATAAAAGAGGGAGAGAGATATCATATAAAGACAAGGAGGAAAAACTCCCATAAAATCATGCAATGAAAGAGAAACAAAAGACAATGATCAGAAACAATCGAAACATAGAAACAATGAAGCAAATAGACATCATTCAAAAGTGAAATAGTTAATAAATGAAATATTGAGTGATTATCCGAACAACAATAAAATCACTATAACAGGGAGAGTGCATAGGAAGGAAGAAAAACTACAGACAGGGAGATAACAGTCTTATAGTATATAATAAGCAGAACTGGAAAATGATTAAATGACTGTAAAACTGAAAATCACATATTAATAGCCTATATATAATAATAGTAAGCCATGAGGCATTATACAGAACACTAAGTATAAGGAATCATATTATACCATGCATAAAAGTCTCAGTGGACTAAACAAACAACAAAGCATTGTGAGCAACAAATACTGCTATAAACTAATAGAATAAGTAAAAAGAGAAAATATTAGAGCATAAAAGTAAATTCAGTCAGCATCAGAAGGCGTCTTAAGAGGCGATCTAGACTTGTCTCTCTGTTGCGTGGTAGTATGAGAGGAGACAGAGCGTAGAGCTGAATCCCTGTCCTCCTGAGAACGAGACAGAGGAGTGAGATCCCTGCTACGTTGTCTAGATTCAGGAGAGGTGTATGATTGAGATGTTGGTAGATTCATAGAGGAGGACTTAGACTGAGGAGGTTGAGCAGAGGAAGAAGACTGAGTCTCCATGTCATTGGATTTGATATCGTCCAGAAACTGTTGGAGAAGTGCAGGATCATAAAAGTCTTGGGACTCTCCATTCCTGGTAATACGGAAACGTGCAGGTTCAAATAAACCATATTTATTGTCCATTTGACGTAACTGGGGCCGCATGGAAAGAAACGCTTTCCTCCTCTCATTCGTTTCTTTAGAAAAGTCTACGGCCATATGGATGGTATGACCTTGAAACAGGAAGGAGCCATGAGTGCGAGCCAATGATAAAATCTGTCTGGTTTGCTCATGTTGGAGAAAACAAGCAATAATTGGCCTGCGTCTTGCCGAAGTACCGGAACGTGGTGGGCCCAGTCTATGAGCACGTTGGAGCTCAATAGGAGGAGTAAAAGAAACACCAGTCAAAGTGGGAAGGGCATTACAAAGAAAGGACTTCACATCTTGCTGTTCTATTTTTTCTGGAAAACCAAAAAAGCGGATATTGCCTCTTCGACTGCGATCTTCCAAATCCATGATCTTACTATGTAAAAAGAGCAGATCTTGATCTGAACCCTGAACAGAATCCAGACGACCTTCTATATCCACTATCTTAGAGTCAATGACGTCAATCCTTGTATGGAAAGTAGTGAGTTCTGCCCTAATAGACTTGGGGCCAGATGTAGGTAATTCTATTTTACCGATTCATAAATACCGAATTTTACCGATTCAGTATTTATGTATCGGTAAAATAGAAGATGGGAGATGTAGGTAAAATGTAATTTTCAATTACCGAATCGGTAACATTCGGTATTTACCGATTCTGTAAATACCAAATCGGTATTGCCCATTGATTCCTATGGGCCTTGAAGCCCAAATTCAGGCATGTGTGCCATGTGACACACAGACATGCCCTTAGGGCATGTCTGAGGGCATGTCTGTGTGTCACATGGCACAGGTGTGCATGCACAGATGTGCATGCACACCTGCATTCGGTATTTTACCACCCATTAGGATTGGGTGGTAAAATACCGACTCTAAAGGGCATGTAGCACTCTCAGGAGTGCCACCTACATGTGGAATTACCGAATCGGTAAAATTACCGGTTCGGTATTTTACAGAATCAGTAAATTTACCGAATCGGTATTTTACAGAATCGGTAAATTTACTGAATCGGTAAATTTACCAATTCTGTAAAATACTGGCCCCTACATGCAGATTCCTAAATACTGGTCGGTAACGGCCGAATTCGGCCGTTACCGACCGGTATTTCCTCTCCTACATCTGGCCCTTGGTCTCTGCAGTTAATGAAGTCATAGCAATATCCAGACCTTCCAGTCGACGGTTAACTCCAGAGAGTTCTTGCAAAATGGCTTGCATGGTATCAGATAAGGATTTGTCGCTCTGAGGTGATGCAGCTTGCGGTGCAGGAGGTGACGCAGATCCATTACCTTTAGTTGTCGAAGCAGAGGATTGTTTAACCACATCAATAATAAGTGTTTGTTTAGGACCACAACCACCATTTCTATTATTAGACATTTCCGTGCACCTTTGTATTGGTGGTCTACAATAGCGAATAGAAGGAATATTGGAATATGAGGCAATGATGAAATATAGCAAATAGCAGGAATATAATAAAATATGAGCAGCAAGTGAATGACCAAAGCGAACAGCATACAATTAATGCCTGAGATTTGAAAAAAATCAGTATAGCATTGTCACAAAATAATAAATAGTATGCCACTAAACCAAAGTAGTGTGAAAGTATCAAGTCATGCGTGCCAAAAGTACCTCAGAAATAAAGTATGGAAATATAGTAAATGAGTACGGCAATGGACTAGCAATGCAGCAATGACAAAGTAATAGCACGTAATGTGAGAATACACACTGAATTTTGAAGGTAAAGTAGCATATTCTCAGGACTGTCACAAAGACAACATGAGATATAAAGCAATTTGCATGAGTAAATAACATATAGCAGTAATTGTAACTGAACATTCAGCCCTCCTTCTCCTACCCCCCATCCGCCTGCAACTTTTAAAGCGGAATTAGGAAAGCGTCACAGTAGAGGAACAGGATGACATATTAAAAAGAGGTGATAAGACTGATAGAGTCAAGTAACTCTGACCCAAAAGTCGTATATGTCTCCTAAATCGGCTGAATAAAAGTGTCAAAGTCAGGTGATTAGAGACAAGGAGAAAGATGAAACAGTACTTCTGCAAGTAAATCTGCCTGTACCGTTAATACTGACTTTTCAAGGGATATTCAAATCAGCTTCTGTAAATAAAAGCAATCCTTGAGTAATAATAAGTCATGCAGCAGTAGCCTTGCAGGTTTGCCATTACATCTGGTCATTTGTACATAGTTAATTAGAGAGAGAACGCTGTTCAGTAGAAAAACAGGTGTACAAATAACTTTTCCTTTCCCTTTTATGGTGCTTTTTCCCAATGAAGGGTGTTGTTAACTGATTAATGAACAAAATGCTGTGGAGGGCGCTGGTTGCTCAAAAATGCAGGAAAAGGCGTTGAAGAGGCTAGACTGTGGTCTTGGTGAAGTGCGCCCCCACCGTCTGAGGGGGCGCGGCCTACAACATGAGGAGGCGTGGCCCTTTATTGTGGAGAACGCCGCCCTCGCTGAGGAGAGGCACGGCTTCAGAAGCGCGCGAACACCGCAGCGCACATCGCTGGACCAGCCGCCTCACCGTTGCCGCTCTATCTCGGGAACAGAAGCCGCCAGCCGAGTCAGGAAACCACAGCAGCAATCCCCATTGGCCTCCGAATGCAGTCAGCGCCCCAGAGAGGACCCACACGAACAAGGTAAAGCTAGGAGGCTCGTCAGGGGTCAGCCCCTCGGCGGAGCTCTCCTAGCAGGGGCCATCTTCCTGCGTGGCCAGACCACGCCCCCCACAATTGATTTTAATGCCTTAGCTTAGCATTACTCTTAAGGCCTGTACTTTCGTTCTTAAATTTCATGGAGCTGTTAAAAGTGTTATTTCTGCTGACTTGCTTTCCTCCCAGGTGTTCTCACACATTTCTAGTTTATAATAGATACATTTCTTGTAACAGCAATAGATACATGTCTGAGAAAGGAATTGTTGTACAAGCACATGGGAAACCTGTAGACAAACAATGGACTATTGAACTTAAGTCTGGGCATGTGACTGAGAAGATGTTCCCATGTCCAGTGTGGGACTTTTCTTTACTGTTGCAGTGGTCTCCTGCTGCTTGCCCCTCTTATTGTAATTGGTGCAACTTTAAGGTTAGCCCTCGCTTGTGCTCTTTAACTCCCACCCCCAATGTGAAAGAATATAAAATGTATAGCCTAAATTGCAGCTCTCTGGTCAGGCACTACGGGGAGGTGTTTGACCTCCTGCTTGAAGGGTCCCCTGATATTTTATTCCTTACGGAGACGTGGCTCTCTGAGGATTCCGTTGCTATACTGGCCCTGGCCCTTCCCACCACTACACTATGAACAACTTGAACAGAGAGGCCAGGAGAAAGGGGTGGGGGGGCATTGCAATTATATGCAAAGCTACATACACATGTGGTCTCATTTCAGAAGGTAACCCCAACTGTGAAAGCGCACTTTTTAAAATTGCACTGAAGGACAATTTCACATTTTCAGGGCTACTCTTTTACCGCCAGCCCGGCCCATTGAAAGTCTTTAGAGAAGCCCTAGCCAATGTTGTCATTACATTGGTACTTCAGACAGCCAATTTTAAAATTTTAGGCAACCTGAACTTGCATTTGGAGTCACAAGATGCCCCTAACATCATTAACTTCCTTGGTGATATAGCAGCTTGTCAATTGTTGCAACTGGTCCTGGGCTGACACACCTAGCTGGTCAGCTCCTCTACCCTGTTTTATCGAATTCACCATCCTTAGAGGTGCAGGGCCCCCTTCCTATGATTTGGACTGATCATTCCCTCATTTTCCTACGGATACATCTAGCAGGATCCAAACTATAGCCCGTCGCATCCCTTTGAATAAACGTCCTTGGCATAAACTGGACCCTGCCACTCTGCAAGTTGCCCTAAGCACTCAAAGACCAGAACAGCCCACTAATATTGAAGCAGCCAACAAATCCTTCCTGGGGTGGGTCACTCAAGCGCTGGATAAGTGTATCCAGTGAAACTAATCTACCCTAAATGTGAGCGGGCCAACGCCTGTTTTAATGAGTCACTAACTTTAACGAGGAAGGACTGTAAGGTTTAGAACGGGCGTGGAGATGGTCCTACGACCCCTTAGCCAAATCACGATATAGAAACGCGATTAAAGCATATCAGAAACTTGTCTGGAAAACCATGCGAATATGATCAATACAAGTAGCAACCCTACTAAAACTATTTTTACCCTCCTGAAAGATATAGTGAAAACCCCCTCTGCCCCTGACAGTACCATATCTTCCAACTTGCAGTGTGAGGTATTGGCTAAATTCTTCATCAGTAAGGTTGAGCATATTATAGCACTTTTTGCCCTGGGAATACAGCTCATGATCCCCTGAGGAGTCCTCCCTCCGGCCTTGAAACCTACTCTCTTTCCTCCTTTTCTCCTAGTTCCCCCAAAGCCCTGGAAGCTTTGTTTGTAAAGTCAGGGCCCCTGGATGATCCTCTGAAACCTGGCCTTTGTATAAAGTTCCAACAATGTCTCTTACCTGGGTGTTTGATCTGATCAATCTGTCTCTATCCCAATCGTGGAAACACGTCAAAGTTGTTCCTCTGCTGAAAAAAACAACACTGGAGGTTTCCAAGCCTGAAAACTTCCGACCAATCTCCCGGCTCCTGATCCTTTCTAAAATTATGGAATTACACATCAGTTCCATTTTAACGCAATACCTGGAAGTAAATTCTACTGGACTCATCTCATAATGGATTCCGGCCTCAGCACAGTACTGAGTATGCTCTGCTTGCGGTTACGGAGCAGCTACAGCCTTCTCTGGACGAAGGCAGAGCCTCTGCGTTGATTCTGCTTGACCTAAGCGCAGCCTCTGACACGGGCTCCCACAAGATCTTGTTGTTACACAGGCTGAGGGAGATCGGCATCAATGGCAAGGCCCTCTCTTGGTTCTTGTCTTCCCTGACCGACCGGACCTTCCAAGTCATCTCCCCTCCTTTCCACTACCTCACCCACCCGCTACGCTGTGGTGTCCCCATGGCTCAGCATTGAGCCCTACCTTATTCAATGTCTATATCTGACCTCTGGCTTTAATAGCAAAAAGCCAAAACATCTCCTTGATGTCATATGCTGACGGCACACAGCTGGTGCTTTCCTTTTCTAAGTCAAAAAACAATCCGAAATATCAGATCAAATAACCTAGCTATCAAAGGGAGTCACTTTCAGCATTGGTTGTGGCTCACACGTAGGAAAACGAAAAAGGGGAGGAATATCCTTTTTCTTTAGTCCCCTCACTCACCGGAGTTTCCTCACAGTGACATGCTTCATCATAGGTGCTTCCCAACCCGCTGCGGGTTGAGGCATGCTACGATTTGCGCCACTACCTAGGAGCACTTTTAAATGAGTACTATGTGTGGTGTCATGTGAAAAAATGGAGGTGGGTGGAGTGGTGTGAATTAAAAATATCCTACTAGTGGGCGGGAGAAAAACTTTATTCGTGCTCATAGTGGATATATTAAAAGTGGGGTGGTTCTCTAGGTGAGTTGGTTCAATTATGAGACCAGAACCCTAGTAGAAAGCCATGTAGTTTCGAGCTGTACCCCTCAGCTCTTCTTCAGGACGTCACAGGGTCCAGCCCTGTGAGTACCACTCCAAAAAAGTGAATCATATGCCTATCAATGAGCATGTACTGAATTTTATACATACGACTCTTCTGTAATTCAGTGGCGTATCTGTAGGAATGTTGTGAATGTATCTAGGACCCTAATTAAATATTCCTGATTCATGCCCTTATGCGGTTATGATAAATCATGTCCTAATGAAGGCATAAGAATCTTACCCATATTCAGTCATAGCCCACGCACCCCAAATACGGCAAGGCTACTTCCTTAGATTCCTAGAGAGCACAACAAGTTCTTTCGACACACCAAACCTTCAGCAACCTGGGAATTCCCCATGTCTTTGTTTTGATTTGTCATTGAACTCCTGCGAGCACTAAAGGAACAGTCAGTTCTTAATGACATCTTTTATTGACGTCTTATGTCCAACCTTACGTCAAACACGGCACCTTCCAGGTATAAATATACCAATACTTGCCTTAAGCAACACACGGTGGTGTGGAGCAGAGCGGCTATCTACATATCCGAGGCCCAGCTGATGCGAGAGCAGAAGGAAGCCGCCCCTCCCCTTTGACACACTGGAGAAGCTGCCTTTTCTCACGCCGAGAAATCCAGCTCCGGTGTTTCCAGTCATCCTTGCGGGTTACTGGGAGATCGAGTCCTGAGAAACAAGGTACAAGACCTCCTTCATTCTATAACCAAGGTACGGAGCTGATTCAAACATTAGAGAGAATTCTTGATTCAGATTCTTGGCAAAAACCTAACTTAACTTAAAACTGCAATTTACTTACTCCTTCCCACGTATTAGGCTTAGGTCAGGTACACCGGGGTAGGCGTATCTTAGAAGCACCAGTTGAGTTTGTTAGTCAATGTTTTATGTATGTAAATATTTTATCCATTTTAAGTATCATATGGCTAAGAAACCATATCAATGCTTTTACAATATTATTTTATAATACTCCTTTTACTGAACGCACTTTACTTCATGATAAGTATTGCAATTGTGGCAATTCATTTCTCTTGCATGAGAAAGAAGACTGCTCAATAAAATAACACCTTTTATTGAAAACGCCCGTCTCTCTATTTCTCTGCACCATGGTGAAATTAAGCATGCACGATTGACTGAGTGAAATAGCTGTCTATTGATTTCAAACGACTCTAGAGATATACTCCTTATTCTGGGGGAGCAAAGTTGTAATGTTATATGGTTGTCAGAAGATAATCCCTTCTTGTCTAAATCAGGGAAGTTAACCCCTCCCTATTCATTTGAGAAAGTTTCTAGTGACCTCTGAGCTAGCTGGCAAAACTAATTAAGTCTAACTTAGTCAGTAGAGACCTAGATGACCTCAGTCCTACATCTACACTGCTGTTTGTGTTATTTCAATGCGCAGAGCCTAATGGGAATATAGGAACTACACTACATGGCGCCCAACGTTTGGTAAGGCGATAATCTAACGCAAGTTACTAGAGTAACTCAGTCGTGCTTTTCACACAGACCCCTTTCTCCCGTAAAAACTCCAATGGACGTCTTGAGTGGGTGAAAGGTTAATATCCGCCGAAACTTAGTAGGATGAGAATCCTATGTATTAGTTTACGGTACAGTCAACGTTGAAGGATACAGTGTTCCAAAATATTGTGCACCTAATCTTTGTTTCCTTGAAACTTGATCTGTCAGTGAAAATGTCAGACAGTGAGGATGAAAGGGAAAGAGTCAGACTAGCAGCTCAACTCTTAGCAGAGGACACAGTCCTCCAAAATGCAGACCCTGATGCAAAACTCATGCCGGTCAATATAAGAAAAACCATAACTATAAAACTTATAGAAAATGGGGTATCACCGAGAGGTGGTACAGTTGCATTTGTGGTAGGGGCACATGAGTATCGGCAGACAGAGGTATTCTATTCCTGTTTAACTTTTCCAGCAGCACATACTGTGACACATGAGTTCCACTATTATAAAATAGCGGAATTTCCAGAGGAATACTCCCCTTTCGAGGAAATTGAAATTCCACTAACATACCAAGAGCACCTGCTCCTATTTAATGGCACCCTAAAATATCAAAATCACATTACCAGGCTCTGTCCACTAGGTAGGCCAGGAGCCACGTGGCCGGTTCTGGCCAGCTACACACCACACCCAGACATGGAAACAATGTCAAGCGAGGAACTCTTAGTTAAAATAAAAGAATTAACAAATGCATATAGAGATTTAGTTCAAATTACACTTGACAGTACAAACTACCGATTAGAACAACTAATTGAAAATCCTGAAAAAAACTTTATTAAAAACAATCTTAATTCTCAAAAGAAGAAATGGGAGGGTAATAAACAAACTACTCCCAGAGAAAAACAATGTCTGTCCAGAGGAAGATCTCCACAACGGAGAAATAAATCTCCAGGAGGAGGAGACAAGTCTCCCCAAAGGGAGCCCTCTGAAAAAATATATAACCTTAGAGATAAGGATAAATTAAGAAAACCTGACAGATATCAAGATATTGATACACGTTCCTCTCAATCTTTTCAGACTTCCTCACAGAAATCGGAAAGAAGAGGACGGTCAGAACACAAGGAAGAGCACGCCAAGTTCAAAGACAAAGAACCTGCTCATCAAAGTAAAAAATCTCAATTTCCCAGAAAGAAGGTAGCAAGTATTAAAACTAAACATGCCGAGAATCCTGAGGACACAACTGAAAAACGGAGAGTGGGCCCAGACAATGCTAGACAGTGCAGCAGAAGTGACCATAGCTCGCAAGATCCTGATGAATCTTCTGGAGACAGTGGACACGAATGAATACATTCAGGTGGAAACTGCAGACACGCGAGTTAGCGTGCCCCATAAACTTTATGAAATAACATTATGTATCGAGGGAGATAAAACTAGGAAAATAAAAGGTTTCTTTTGGGAGAATCTATCTAAAGGCTATGACATCCTGTTAGCTGAAAAAGACCTGCCACCAGAGTTTGTCAGGGAGTGCCCTCATGGCGAAGAAATGATTATGCCTGCCTTCTCAAATCATATCCCAATTCATAAAAAATACACATTTGCAAGAAAATGGGCAATGGCCCAAGCTCTTGCTTTATATAAAAAATCATGTAGGATGGAATGAGGATTCTCCTCGCCAAAAAATCCAATTAAAAAATCAACCTACTGCACAAAGGCAGTACCCAGTTAAACAAGAAGCTAAAAAGCAAGTCAGGGAGATCTTAGATCAACTTGAATATCAGAGGGTGATTGAAACATGCACCTCACAAATGAACAATCCTTTGTTTCCTGTCTCTAAGCCAGACGATTCATATCATCTAGTTTTGGACTACAGACATTTAAACTCCTGCTGTAAAACTTTTGCAGTCCAAAACTCTCACAGTGCAGCACTAATGAATAACATTGTGCGCAAAAAATATAAAACGACATTAGATATCTCTAAAGGATTCTTCTGTCAAAACATTGCACCTGAAAGCAGGTATTTGACCGCTTTCTCAATAATGGGGTCTCAAAACAATTTTGTCGACTCCCACAGGGATTCAAGAATAGCCCAGGATTATTCTCAGCAAGGGTAACAGAATTACTACAAATGTATGATGATGAGGCATTATTCTATGTCGATGACATCTATCTTAAAGACGATGACCTGGAGACTCACTTGAAAAGAGTGAACACCATAATACTTGGGTTCGCATCCGAAGGTTACAAAGTCAAATTTAAAAAGTCAATAATAGCCCATCTAACTGTCCTATTTTTAGGATATGAATTATCAAGTGAAGGCAAAAGCCTAGCAGACAATTTATTAGAGAAATGTGCAGTACTCCAAGCACCTAAAACGCTGAAGAACTTACAATCAATACTAGGTTTCCTGAATTTCAGAAGAACACACATTCTAAATTATGCAGAGATGGTTAAACCTCTCTACAAATTAATAAAACCTGACTTCCAACCCAACAATTGGACTCAAAAACACACAGACATTTTGAGATCATTACAGACAGACATGTTAACTAAAACAAAACTGCAAACACGTGCAAACGAACGCAATCTGGTAATCCGAGTCATCCCAGGAAGATGCGGATTCACATACCTGACCTCATAGTGTGCAATTCATATTACTGCGTACAGTCTTACAATTACCTGGGATAATTCAAAAGTAGAAATGGCTGCGGCACAAAAGTGCCTGGCGGCCGTATTTACTTGACTGGCCCATGCCAAACTTAAATGTAATGAGGGAAAATCGGAGATCATACTATATGGCCAAATTCCAAACCAATTTACTGAACTAGTGTGGCCTCCTGATTTCCCCCATCCCCTCTCTGAAGGTGGCCCAGCCAAGAATCTGGGCATCTGGTTCAATGAAGATTTGACGTTCTCAGAGCATATTAAAGACTGACGGGTGCTTGCTTTGGGACCCTTAAATCTCTGGGCAGATTCTTCCCTCTATTGCCCCAGCCGGCCAAAGAGACGGTCGCCAGAGCCCCCATATTGTCCCGCCTGGATTATGCTAACGCTCTTTATTTGGGCTCCCCCTCCTTTCTGTTAAACAAGTTGCAACTCATCCAGAATGCGGCCGCAAGGCTTCTGCTGGGCATTCCCAGACGCATCAGCATAAGATCACAAATGGCCACACTCCACTGGCTGACGGTGGCCCAAAGATTTCAATTTAAGGCTCTGGTTCTTACTCATAGAGCCCTACATGATATCGGCCCCGCTTATCTCAGGAAAAGAGTGGCTTTCCATGTCCCCAGTGGACACCTCAGGTCGGCTTCCCAACGTCGGCTGGTAACTCCCCGCTTCCGGCGAACCAGGTTGGGTGGTCAATCGTTCTCGGTTAAAGCGGCTACCCTTTGGAATTCCCTTCCATTCACTCTCAGGGATACCAGAGATGTTAGCTGCTTTAAAAAGCTCCCTAAAACTCACCTATTCAATCAAGCTTACTAAAAATGCTGTTTCTCTCGATTTCTTTGTGGTTCTGCTCCGCGCCAGGATACTCAACAGTAGTTGCGCGCGTAATAAATACCCATATAACATAACATAACATTAATACTTGCAGAACTGGGTTCAAAATGGTTTCAAAGATGCAAAAGATGGCACAATCAAGCATACAACGCTTTGGGAACAAGTAGTTCTTTTACCGAAAGAACTACAAAAGACTCACGTGATGCATACACTGAGTCATCAATGTGATGGCGTTCACGTTGCGGGGAATTCATTGGCTGATGAAGCAGCGAAGGCGGCTGTGCAAACGGCTTCCGTAGCTGCTATCACACGGTCAAAAACAAAAATAGACAGCGATATAATGCAAGCTGTCAGTGCTTCAGTAAAAGATGATAGAAAAACATGCCCGAAAGGCTTTCCAGTAAAGTACTCATACATAACTGATGTGAATAATGTTCCTTTTGCTCGAATCCCTGGAGTGGGGGATAGGGCAATTCCAATCCAAACACGGAACACAGGTTAGGACTAATTTTAGCAGCACACGAAGGGCTCGCTTCTGCACACGCTGGTGTTTCCGCCACAGTATCATTATTAAAACAGAGATATTGGTGGCCATGCATGAGAAAACAGACTAGGAATTACGTCCTAGAATGTGAAATATGCCAAAGAATGAAAGTATCAACAGTAAAACGACCAGCACAGACGCCCCTTCTAATCTCAGATAAACCATTAGCATGTGTTTACCTGGACCACTGTGGTCCCTTACAAAGGGATGGCAACTATAAATATATCATGGTTGCAGTGGATTCCTGCACGAGATTCATTTGGATGTGGCCCCAGCGCTCGACTGACGCCAGAACTGTTATAAAAGATTTGCGAGTCTTTATCGGCACATACGCATTTGGCATGCTACATTCTGACCAGGGTCCTGCGTTTAGCTCTCGAGCTTACAAAGAGGCCATGAGCAGCTTGGGCGTTGCATTGCGGTACTCTTCTCCCTTCCATCCTGAGGGAACTGTGGTTGTGGAAAGAAAAAAACGTGACATAAAGCAATCTATACCAGCGAGGGTATTAGGTTCGGGTGATGGCTGGGTCAAACATCTAACAAGTGTCCAACGTAGTCTTAACAACCTGCTAAGAAATTCTCTAAAAGGTTTCACTCCATAAGAACTATTGTTCGGCACTAGGATGAGAATCCAGGACTTAGATTGTCATACTTCAGTGGTGGGAGAAAAAACCTTTGATATCAAAGATCGTTTGGCTGTTTTACAGGACTTGAATGAAACAAGAAAACGTCTAAGTAATATAAAGTCTAAGCCAACAACCACTGAAGAACCACCTGTCCCAGCAAGACCTGTCTGGATTCCAAAGATTGGGGATCTGGTCAGAGAAAAGATCGCGGTGAAGAAGGAACTTGGGCCTTCTTACAGAAAAGCAGTACCTGTCTTAGCTGTCAGCGGAACAAGATCAGTAGTACTACCGCCACTTGCTGGTAAAAAGGAAAACAGAGTTGTTTCCATCGACCTGGTGAAACCGCAATAGTGTGGCCAACAATAAGTAGTAGGCCCAGTGGACTCCCAAGAAATAGCAGAAGACCAAATCTTGCTACAATCCAAGAGGTTCAAACTGAAAGACTAATCACTTTCGATAAACCATCAGTGAATAAAAAAGAACTATGCAACAAAGCGATGGAGCTTGTGCCTCTTGAAACCCAAATTGCAACAGTTCAAGAAACACCAGTCTACAACGATGTAGCCTCGGGCTATACAAATGTAACAAGAGAAAATGCAAAGATCAATGGAAATCTGGAAGCAATACCACCAATTGACAGAACTGCATCTGGCTACTTTATCAACTTTGATGATTTTTCCGATGATCCGAGTGAACATGGAGACAAGCCAGCAACAAAAACTTTCAAAAAGAAAATTAAAGAACTTTTTCATCAACTCAAATAAAATATCTGATTTCCCCTTGAATTGAACTATGGATTGTGTTAGGTGTACTTATCCTTATACTTTGGCTCATCTTAGTTTTACTTTTGGGAAAATGTATTGATGGAAAATACAGTACAATGGACACAGCAAGTAGAACATCAACTTGGTCCTGAAACCACACAGATCCTCTCACATAGAGAAAAGAGAACTATCTTCAGTGAACATCACAGCAAAGCCTATACCTGGTGGTATAGCATAGGACAGAACTGACTATGAAATCTATGGCCCGGTAGAGCTCTTGAAGTATCCACACCAATTCAAGATTTCATTAATTGACTTTGTGACACCAAGTTCTTTTTCTGATGATTGGGACTTTGAAAATATTAATAATATGATGACAGATTTAGAAATGTCAGCAAAATTTACAGAACATGATTATTTACAGGGCTCATCGAATTATGAAGAGATGTACTGTTATAACCACTATGGTCATCATTATCTGCATAAGTCTGAGAATCCTAGAAGTGTGTTTACGTATAATCAGTGGGAACATTGTCCAACTCCGCCAATAGGCAGTTCGAAAACGTTTTATGAAAAATTCCCATACTTTTCAGGGTTTAATCACACTGATCCAGAAATGTTTTATTTCAAGATGTTAAATAAGACAGGAATGAAAAACATGCTGACAAATACTAAATTGATTTATTCAGCAAAATTTTATGACAAAATGTCAACATTTGGTTTTGAGTTTTGGAAAAACAACATTGAAACAAAAACAATCTGGGGAACAAAAGAATGGCAGGTACAAGGTCTAGAAGCATTATTCAGAGCCTGCATGATCCCAGAACAAATTATGTTCCTGAATGACACAATTCAGCAAACAACCTGTCTTGGCTTAGCTAAGATAAAAGATTTAAATAACCCGTCTATACCAAAACCTATGCCTGATAGAAACACCACTACAGATGAGGGGTTAGACATGTCCTATATTTTAAAACAAAACAGAACAAATCCTAATTGGAAAAAATGGTTGATCTGGCCCATAGACACAAATAACTGTCAAGATAGATTCCTGAACAAAATACAGGGGTTCAAACAGAACAGGCCAGACCCTAGATCAGAGGTCTTCAAACTTTTGTAGGTTGAGCCCCCCCTGCTGAATTTTTGGAAATGTCGGGCCCCCCCACCACCTGGTAGAAATTTCTGGAATGTGGTACGCTACATAATTGACCGCCACCTGCGTATCTCGGGCCATATCCGGCAAATAATGTTCAACTCAATAAGAGTTTAGTTAACTGTAGTTTTGTGAGTGGGTGTGGTTAAATCCCAGAGGCTTATTACACAGCTCAAAACAAAATTTCCCAAGATAAAATGTGCGTAAATTGTTTTTACTAGAATGCTTTGTTTTACACATGACAGATTGATAATAACACCACCAACATTAATGTGACGGGTGTACCTGTTTTTCGCCACAGAGACGGTCAATCTGTGGATGGATTTTTGCCACTGACATCCTCAGGTTGTGCTCCACATCCAGTCTTGAACGGTACTTAGTCTTTAGTACCGCAAGTGCTGAGAACCCAATCTCACATAAATAGGACGAGCTGAAAGGCAAGAGAGTTTTGATTGCAGGTTCTCTCAAAGCTGAATATTCTGCAGACATTTTCAGCCAAAACTCTCCCAGTGAGACTTTGCTGAAATGCATCTGCAGAGTGCGGTCACTTTGTAGATCAATTAGTTCTTCCTGCATACGGATTGGGAGATGGCTTGCCACCTCTGCCAGAAATGGTTGAAAGACCCAGTCATTTAAGTGATCATTGTCCTCAGGAAAATACTTTTGCAAACTGTCCCTGAGAGAAGTCAGATGATTTTGTATTACCTCAGCAACCCTTGGAAGTTCATATTCAGTCTCCGCAAGTGCATCTACTAAACATGGAAACTGCTCAAACAGGCCATCTTCAACTAGTCTTCTCCATAATTCAAGCTTCTTCTTGAATGCAGATATTCTTTTATTCATGGTAAAATAAGTCATGTCAGCTCCTTGCAGAGATAGATTCAGGGAATTTGATTTTTCAAAAATGTCAGCAAGGTATGCTAGAAGTACAAGCCAGCGGGGATTGCATAGTTGTTCTGCTTTGCAGGGGTCCAAACACAGAAGAAACTGCCGTACTTCATTCCTTAATTCAAAGATGCGAGACAGCACTTTCCCCTGGGATAACCACCGCACTTATGTATGAAACAGCAAGCCATCATGCTCAGCTTCCATTTCTGCACATAAAATTGCAAACAGACGAGCTCTTGTGGGATGGGTCTTTATAAAATTTACTATTTTTACAGCAGAATTCAGCACATCCTCTAGTTCACTGTTCATGTTTGGAACAGCAAGGGCTTCACAGTGTATCATGCAGTGGGTCCAAAGAATATGTGGAGCCACTTTCAATACGTTTGCTTTTAGGCCAGCCCTAGCACCACACATTGAAGGAGCACCATCTGTGCAGATTCCAACACAGTTATCCCATTTCAAGCCATGGACATTCAGGAAGTCATTGATCATGGAAGCCCGCCCCTTGATTGGCTTGCAAAATAAAAAATCTTCTAATACTAGTGTTTCATAACAGTAACGAACATATGCAATTAAATGGGCATCTTTTGACACATCAGTTGCGTCATCCAGCTGTAAAGCAAACAAACTTGATTTCAACCTGGCTATGAGCTGTCCCTGGATATCTTCTGACATGTCAGCGATGCTGCGGCAAACTGTTGTATCTGAGATTGGTATACTTTTGAACTTTACTACACAAGGGGGGCATGTGTGGGAAATATTTAATGACCTAGCATTGTTACAATCCCTACAAATACTGAAAAAACAAAGTGTAACAATGGGTCAACAAGAAAGTTGTGCAGCTATCTAAAAGACTGTGTGTGTATATTGAAAGAACACAATCCCTGAATCCAAAGTATTCTTGGTGAAAAATATGTTCCCATCAGATACCCGTCCTGTACCGCCCTACATCACTTGGGATCCTTCACCCGAAGGAAGTGGAAAGAACCACTTAGGATTAGGTAGATTGTGGCCTAATCAAAATGTGAAGGAATATGGGTTTAAACTATGTGGTGGTATCAGGGGGCACAAGAAAATATATAAATAAGCAGTGCATGAAGTGCTCGCTGTAGCGTGTGATAGTGAGAAAATTAATATTGGGTTGTGGGAGTGGAAAAAAAGAGTTTATTGAGGTCCTACCCACACCCAAGGTTAAAAAACAGTGCAAGTAGTAATAACAAATAACTACTGAGATCTTATCTTGGTCGACATGTTTCTGCAGTTTTCATTGGCTCAAAGGATGCCAGTCTGCTTCATCAGGACCTTGTTGTTAATGGAGTGCTACTGCTAATATTGAAGTGTATAGTGTGTATAAAAAATCATATCACCTGCGAACACCGGTGGAAATGATCCAGTCAGTAAACAGTAGACAAACACACATGTAAATACAAAATACACACAGTTAGTGACGAAAGCTGCAAATGCACAGAGATAATCTCGTGATATTCAATATTATGCCAAACATTTATGGTCAGTGGTTGTAACAGCGATCAACTCATTAAACCAGGCGAACATGTCCTGGGTTTTATCCAAAATTGTAGACACTCACCCATGATCTGGGGAATGGACTCTCCACCTCACCCGGCAACAGCTCAGGTACAAATGGAGCACCACTCTAATGGATGTGAACACAAAAAAAGAAATGAAAGAGGAAGAGTTCGCTAGAACTCAGTCTGAAAACACATTAGCCATAAACCATTGGGGGTTATAGCCAGAGGTCGAGGCACATTTCTAATGTTGGTAGTTCCCTGTGTTATTCAGCCATGGGCTTAAAGGAGGTCTAATTAATCTCTTTAATCAGTTAGGCGTATTGTGTTTCTACAAGATTCAAAACCGCTTTGCCCAATGAGTATGCGATCTGTTGTGTCTCTAGAAGAGTCAGCCCGCTTTTCGCATTAAGTAGGCAATCTTAGTCTCAGCCATATTGGGACAGATATTTTAAACTTGCCTTTGTGCATGTCCTGTATCTTCTACCTCTTGCAGAGACCACCCGTTTAGGCATATGAAGGACGATAGTGATCTAATCTAAGTAAAGCCAGCACACTCACACCTTGCTTCCGTCCCTTCCCTGCCCCGCTTACCTGTCCGTCGGTACTCCGCGCCTTCCTCTAGGCTGACTGTGGGAGGTACCGGCTGGACAGGAAGCGTGATATTTAACCAAAGTTTAATTGGTCTAAGGAGCGGCAGGTGCGCAGCGTGAATACGCGCGTCTCAGAGCGCGTGGCAAGATCAGAGGTCTAAGGGAATTGTAGTCCGTGACCTCGCACGGGATCATCGCCTCGCTTCCCTATTCGTCAGCAAATAGACACGTGGGACACACGGTAGCGCGAGGTTTGGAAACGCGCTTTAGAACTACACACTACAACAGAGATGCAATTTACATTACTTAGTCCCTTTGTATAGAGTGGCGCGCGATTTGAAATGCGGGCAAAAACTACAAAGTTGATGGGAATTGTAGTATATATACAATTCTTCGCCCCTATTAGCGAAAAAACTACAAAATAGAAGGGATTTGTAGTTTGTATACAATTCTTCGCCCCTGATGTTTAAAAACGAGCTATTACATAGGACCTGCCTCTGAATTAGTGAGAATGTATTATGTGGCGCTTTAGAACTACACACTCCAACAGAGATGCAATTTACATTACTTAGCCCCTTTGTATAGAGTGGCGCGCGATTTGAAATGCGCGCTAAAACTACAAAGTTGATGGGAATTGTAGTTTAGTATAGTGTAGTTTATATATGTCCTAGTATATGTCCTAATTCAGAGGCAGGTCCTATGTAATAGCTCGTTTTTAAACATCAGGGGCGAAGAATCTCTGCTTTTTCCTGCTAGAGACCCATGTTTCGTTTCAAAGTGTCGCCTTAGTTTGGTTGGCTTCAAGCTGTCGTTAGCTAAGATCACGCCACAAATTACACACTACGGTCTACTTTCTCCACTAACAGCAATGCAGGTGAAACCAATATCCAAGTAGGAGGAATCATATTTCCTTTTTTTCAGCTTTTCTCTCTCCGTCGCTTTCTGTTTCAGCCTTTCGCTTGAGCACTCTACCATCTTTTGGGAGCAAAAACGATCCATATCAAATGCTTGCTTAACCTAAGATACAAAATTTGAAGCTGCATGTTAATGAATAGTAAATGGCTGCAATTTTACAGCTGCATGAAGTACAGGAGGTTTTTAACGTTGTAGTTGCAAAAAACAAATCTTTAAAAAAAAAATCTTCTTATGTTTTAAATAAAATAAATTTGGGTAGAAGAATAATTCTGTGGTAAGTGGCTAAAAAGTAATTCCAGCTCATCCAGGCTTTAAGTAGGTGCTCCTGAAAATGCTGCAGTATGTATATGCTGTGTCCCACCGATGAGGCTCTGCAAGTTACTTGTTCAAAGGTTAGTGAGGGAAAACATCAGCACTGCCCCTTCACCTATCACTCAAAAACAAATGCATACCTTCTTATTCACTTCCTCAGATGTTTCTTCTGCTTGAATAGGAGTCCTCAGCCTAGCGACCAAGTAGCTTTTTCCCTTGCAATGAAGAGAAAATGTTTACGAAATATTACTTGCATGTTCTCAAGTTGTTAGTTGAAGTCCTGATGGCTGGTAAGCTGGCCATGATCTGCAAGTTAAAAATTTGATTTCTGGCAGGACCACATTAGCTTTTCATTCTTTTAATTTGTTAAATTGATTGCACGTACTTCCTTGAGGCTCCTTCACTTCAATATCCCCCATACACAATACAACCACTCTCATGTAAGCACAAATTTTGATTTTACTTGTGCCATGTTAATATTTCAACACCTGTGCAGTTCCTCCTTGGTCCTTTGCACAGAATCACAACTGGCACACGTGACTAATGTAATGTGCACTCTGCAGAGAAGCGCAGGATTGGATGAGCATGCATTTTGGAACAACTTTCGGACCCAGTGACAGGCACTGTGAGACACCTGCACTGTCATTGAATCTCAACTTCAGAGGTCTTAATTGTGTTTTTTTGACTGTTTAAGTATGGACGCAATATTACAGATGGACGGCCAGGGCAAAAAAGCACTGGGAAAAATCACTTAATCTACTGCAGCAAAAAGGGTTCATACAACATGTGCAGCTGAAAGGCATCTGGAACAGAACAAGGAGGGCTCCTGGGATACTCCGTACCGCCACAAATTTGTATTCAAAATCTAAATCTTTCCAATGCCAAAGCTATGACTCCATTGGTTGAGATACCACCTTGATATATTAGGGAAAATCCCACACGGTTCAAAAAAGAAGCAGCCACCTAAAGCTGTATTTTCAGCACTTATCTGTGCATACTTTGAACAGCAAATATAAATAGAAAGCACGGGGGAGGAGCCAAGATGGCGACCGGACCGGACGTGTAGTCCCCCGGCTCCGGAGACCGTCTCCTTCTTTGTGTCTATCCTGCCGGCGATCCTGTTTTTAGAAGGCACTTTGCGGAAGCCGATGTGCTCAGGCGGCCCGTGGAGAAATCCTGAGGCTTGCGAACTTTTGCAAGCGGGTGTAATGTCCGACTGAAGTTTGCGGCCCGCAGCGGACCCGAGACCGGGGCCTCGAGTGGACACTGGGGCCGGCTGCCGGGTGAACAACACCGGGCGTCAGCAGCTGTTTGGAACCGGTCGGACCACTCCCATTAGATGCGGCCGAAGTTGGAACGCGCGCCCCACTGGACTGCAGATACTGAGTTGGATGTGCCTGGCGAGTTATCCGGGGGGGTTGCACAAGTGCAGAAACCCACACTGAGATTGCGGAGGAATGCTTGCATACAGCCCCGCTAGCAGCGGGATGCTCCTGAATTTTCTACCCCTTCAATATCGAGCGGGCGGCTTGTTTAAGGGACAATGCCTATGGCCACTTTTCGGACCTGTTTTACGCCCTTCCTTGAGTTGTAAACCTGAGGCTCATTGTCGGCAGCCCCGCACTACTCGAGGTTTTTCCATTGGTGATCGCGAAGCGCATAATGGAGGGCAGCCTTGGGGAGCCTGTGTCATGGAGTGATCGTGGACATGTGGTGCAAGGGGACTTCATCGGAAGGGAGCGTGGAACTGTTCGGGGCTATGGAGACCTGTTGGCGGCTATTGACTCCCTTCGTCACGATGTGTTGTACTCTGCACGAACCCTGATCGGCAAGGTGGACGCTATACTAAGTGCTTCTGGATGCTTGAAAATGGCTGCCTCGCCGGACTGTAGCAGTGTTCTTTGTTCCACGTCTGCCTGCGACAAGATGGCGGCTTTGCGTGGTGGTTATGGCTCGGTGACCCCAGGTCCCGGGGTAACTCGTGCTGCTGATGGTTATTGCCCGGGCCGAAGTGAACACCGCGGACTGCAATCACGACGGGAGTTCTCTCCCTGCACCGTGTCTCCCTCTACCCGAAGATCGCTCCAGAAGGGGCCGGACATTGAGACTTTTTTCCCTGGATCGGTCTCGCTCTGTACCACAAGTGTGATGTACTTTTGGTCCAGCATGATAACATTGGTCCTGTGTATACACGACATGGTTGAGTGCTTAAGTCAATGTTTCCCGTTTGGAATATCTTGCACGTCTCCCTGGGCTATCTGGGTTTCCATGGTTCGCAGTGGTAGAGGAGAGAGAACGGGCCAGGGGTGAACATTTATTCTTATGGTCTGGTGGTTTCCTGTTGCTGACCTGGGCATGTGGGTGGTGTGTTGCTGCCTTTTACTGCGCTGTATGTCGATTCTGTACCCTCAATTTACTCTGATTGTACTGCTTCATATCGCCGGGCTTTCTACATTGTGTTGTTAGTGAACTTGTGGGATGGTGTAGCCGGGGGACGGGTGGTAGGCTCCTCCCCACCTTTCCTTATTTACTGAGAGTTGTAGATTAGGCTTCTTTTCTTACTCTCTATATTTCGGGACTCCTTTTATTGGGCGACAGGCACACTGCTAAGGGGGGTTAGGCCGTAGCCAGCTGCAGGGGTGCAGGGCGGGGGGTGGACGGGGTTTTTTTTTATTTTTTCTTTTTGGTTCTATGGGCCTTCTATTCTTTTTCTTCTTTTCTTTTTTTCCTTCTTTTCTGGGTTTAGACGTTTCTACATGTGTGGTAGGCAGCGATTCTGGCATTTTATTACATTTGTATTTGTCTATCCTGTTCCTACGAGGCTGGAACCAACTCGTTGTTCTGCGATATCCTGCTTCTGTCTATCCTTCAGAAAAAACCTTTCAAAATTAGACCTCAGTATCTCTGTACCATATCCTTTGCGCCTTTCTCTGTTGCAATGTACTGTATCTGCGAGCCCTCGGGCTCCTTGCTGGATTGTAAGTGCGATTTTCGTTCAATAAAGGTCTTCCAAAAATAAATAACTAAATAAATAAATAAATAGAAAGCACTTTACATTGGGTTCTAGGGCTGCCTGAAAGATCCGTGACTGAAAGGGAACAATGACAGAAAAGTCACATTACAAATGAATACATACTTTGTTATACATTCCCCAAATATATACAAACAGGTTTGACATGGTGTAATTTAGCTTCTCTGTGCAAACACAAGGGCTGCTGCCCTAAAGGTACCTCTGAAGGCTTCCCCCAGAGATGGTGCCCCCCCGATGGTAAAACTCTGACTTAAGTGTACCCTAACACCTCATTCCACATTGTAAACATCACAATTGTCCCCAAATCTTTTGGGATTTCCATGTGTAGGATTCTTAAAGTCAACAGGTCTCCTGAGAAGTAGAGAGCTGCCAAGGTTTCAGATTGCTTTGTGTGATATTTTCA
Source organism: Lissotriton vulgaris (assembly GCF_964263255.1). NCBI lineage: Eukaryota > Metazoa > Chordata > Amphibia > Caudata > Salamandridae > Lissotriton > Lissotriton vulgaris. Next base: position 37,402 of record NW_028245248.1, on the reverse strand, counting down.
TAATTTTTGAGTCTTTTGAGTGACACTTCAATGATTATATGAGCTACACTTTCTCGCAAGCAGATCAAGCAAAGAAGGTGAGGGAAACATAAATATCAGAAATCACATCCAGTTGAGCAACATGAAACTCTTAAAAAGTCACTGACCTAAAGTGTGTCACAGGACTCAATACTTCATGACTAGGTAAAGCACTTGGTACATATGTCATGGAGACTTAGATGTGGCCCTAAAAACAAAAAAACACTTCAATTTTTTTGTTTTACCCTTGAACAGCCTGCACTTAATGAGTTTCACGGAGATGTGTGCTCTCCCACTATATATTTTTACAAGCCCGTTTGTGAAGCATATGCTTTTTCCCATAGACCTGTTTGGGTACCTGGCTAAATGAAGAACCAAAATCTTGAACAATCAGGGTTGAAACCCAGTGTGAAGAGCAGTGAAACATGAGTAACAGGCGTTTAAACCGGCTGTGAGGCTGTGCAAAAAAAGAGGAATAAACCAAAGTTTTCATTGAGTCAACCCAAAGACCCTGTGCGGCTGCATGAATACTGATTGGCTGGTGGGGAAAAGACAGGTGCAAACTCAATATTATGACAGAGTGCTCAAAGAAAGAAAAACAACTGCAACAGATACACAGGTAAAAGTGCTCTAAAACATGCTGGCGCTGTTGGCACACTAGAAATGCTGAAAATGCATAAATAGAAAGTTATGTGCATACAAATAACCAATGGAACACCAGTGGACCTAGCAGACAAGACTTTCAACTAAAACATTCAGTGCAAGGGTGATGCTGGCGCTGTTGGGATCAGTGTACCACAGACCATGCAAATGGCCTCACAGAAAAGAGAGGAAAACAATGGTTTTATATGTGATAGAAAGCAGGTATTTTTCTAAGCAGAAAAATCTCAGAGATACAATAATATTGTACTTTGTACGCTTTTGTTACTTGCACACATGTCACTTTTTCCTCCTGTAATGTACGGGTTGCTACCTCTTGCATTTTGTTTGCTTCTGATACTTGCACAAGTGCCACATTGCTTGGTCTGGCAGTGGTGCAACCCGCCAGTGGCTGACCTGCCCAGTGGCCCCCAGTGACGCAATGGCCAGGCGACATGTACACATAGTGATTTGTTCACTTGTAATTTTTACTCATGCATCATTACTGTTCTTATAGTGAAGCGCTCTGACATCGGGTAAAGTCGGCGCTATATAAAAACGCATGAAATACAAATGAATACTTAAATACGGCCAAACACCAGTACAACACCCCCCCCCCCCCCTGATGTGGAGAAAGCATGTAAAGTCGGTGCTATAAAAAAAACACACAAAACACAAAGGAATATTTAAATACGCCCAAACAGCAGTACAACACCCCTGCCCCCCTCTGATTTGCTGATGTGGAGAAAGTCTGTAAAGTCGGCACTATTAAAAAAACGCAGAAAACACTAATAAATACTTAAATAAGGCCAAACAGCAGTACAACACCCCCCCCCCCCCCGCCCCCCTCTGATGTGCTGATGTGGAGAAAGTCTGTAAAATGTGCACTATTAAAAAAACGCACAAAACACTAATACATACTTAAATAAGGCCAAACAGCAGTACAACCCCCCCCCCCCCCCCCCTCTGATGTGCTGATGTGGAGAAAGCCTGTAAAGTCGAAGCCTGTAAAGTCGGGGCTAGCAAAAAAACGCACTAAACACTAATAAATACGTAAATAAGGCCAAACAGCAGTACAACACCCCCCCCCCCCTCCCCCCCGACGTGCTGATGTGGAGAAAGCCTGTAAAGTCGGCACTAGCAAAAAAAACGCACAAAACTAATAAATAAATAGATACGGCCGAACAACAGCCCCCCCCCCCTCCCCCCCGACTTTGAGAAAGCCCTCTTACCAGCAGTCCTTCCAACGATGAGAGGTGATGAGGGGCACAGAGTCCTTCCAGCAAAGAGAGGCGATGAGGGGCAGATTCCAACGAGGAGAGGCACTCGAGTGAGGAGAGGCGATGATGGGCAGATTCCAGCGAGACGACGGGAAAACGTTCCAAAATAAAAGCAGGGAGCAGGAAGAAAAGGCAGTGGAAAGTTGAAGGCATACATTACTGCGCGCTGCACTTTGTAAATCAGGCGCCGCTTTATTTTAAAATGTCCCCGTTTTTGTCTTTTTAGTTTGAATTTAATTTGTATTTTACCTTGTTTTTAGCTCACCTGCCGCATTGCTCACACCATAATTGGTGCCACCCCACCCAATCAGCGGGCTGGCCATCGCGTTTAGGGCAAGTAGGAGCGCCATCTTGGGGGTTGTGAGGGGATGCTTTCGACATTGGGCGAGCGCTCTAGCAGTCAGGCTGACTGGCTAGAGGCAATCAGGTGTGGACTATTTAGATCACCAGCAAAGGTGGGTCTGCCTGTTAAGGCATACATTACTGCGCGCTGCGCTTTGTAAATCAGGCGCCGCTTTATTTGAAAATTTCCCCGTTTTTGGCTTTTAGTTTGAATTTAATTTGTATTTTACCTTGTTTTTAGCTCACCTGCCGCATTGCTCACAACATAATTTGTGCCCCCCACCGCGGCTTCAGCGGGCTGGCCATCGCGTTTAGGGCAAGTAGGAGCCCCATCTTGGGGGTTGTGAGGGTTCGCTTTAGACATTGGATGAGCGCTCTAGCAGTCAGGCTGACTAGCTAGAGCCCTATAAAATCCTAGCATGGTGGCGTGCAGTGTGTGCGCGCTGCGTGTGCGCCGAAGTATCGCCGGAGTCACGCCAGAGTCCAGCCCGTCTGCGCCCGTCCGCGCCCGTCCGCGCTGAGGACGGGCTGGTCGGGCGGTCGACTGGGGTAGTTGCTGGGGAGCTCACTCCTATCAGGTACTCCTGGCATGATTTGCTTACTCTTCTTCCGACCAGGATGTCTTGCCATCATAAATTAAGGCCAGAGGATTTTCTTAACTCCCCCGTGCGTCTGCTTTCAGACAGACCCCGTTGGCTCTGTTTCTTTCTCTGGCCCTATTTCGGCCGCGAAAGGTGATACCATGAGTAGTTGTGCCTTGAGGGAACAGGGATTCCTCTTAAACGCACGATCAATCATAAAACATAATATTGCTTTTAAGGATTTTGTTCTAGATAGAAAACCCTCTTGGGTTTTTGTTACCGAAACCTGGGCCAAAGAATCCTCGGGCCCTGATCTGGTGGAAGCTGTCCCAGAAGGTTACACACTGGTTAGGCAGGATAGAGTAGGACGGATAGGGGGAGGTTTAGGCATTCTGTTTAATGAGGGTCTTGTATGTCACACCATCACTCTAACTGACCCTCAGGATGCCTTTCAGGCCCTTCATTTCTCTTTAAATGGTCCCTATGTGATTCCATTTACGGGCATCCTTATCTATAGACCCCCGGGGTCCAGAAAAGACTTTGGACAAAATCTGCTTGGCATTTTAGAACCCTACTTTGGCTGTGAGCACCTAACGATTCTGGGGGATCTGAACTTCCATTTGGAGAATCTGGAGTCCACAGAAACCCTCTCCGTCCTGGAGGCCTTATCTGCTTGTGGGCTACACCAGCGAGTAAAGGGGGCTACTCAACAGGCGGGTCATACGCTTGATGGGATCTTTTCGAATGACGGGAGGCTGACTGTCAAAGACCCGTTTCCTCTCTCGTGGTCCGATCATTTTGCTGTCCAGATAGAACTGGCCTTTACTTCCATGAATAGTAAGGTAAAGGTTGGGAGTAAAATGGTATCTCGGAGAAATTTTAAAAATATTTCTAATGATTCACTTGCCCTGAGGATCCCTAGTGAGGCCATTTCACGGGAGGAAGATGTAGGCATGGCAGTACATCAACTAGATACCGTTGTCACAATAGCAATAGAAGAGCTGGCCCCGGCCTCCCTGCGTTATTGCGCTAGGAAAAGGCCGTCGGCCCCTTGGTTCTCTGAGTCGTTAAGGCTTCTTAGGCAGGGAGTCAGGAGACAGGAACGCCTCTGACGGGCTTCCTGGGACCTTAAAGATAAAGTAGCTCATAAAACATTATTGAGGAGGTATAAGGCTGAAGTTATCAGAATCAAGCAGGAGTATTTTACAATTCGTACCACCTCCCTGTCCTCCCCGAAAGAGCTTTTTAAAATTGTGGATTCTCTCACCTCCCTGCAGATGCCCGACCCCGTCATTGGGTCTCAACAGCTCTGCAACGACATTGCCCAATTTTTTCAATCAAAAATTGGAGACATCCATACTGCGTTAGAGCTGCAGAAGACCTCATTATCCATCTCTCCCCCTTCCTTCTCTCCCCCGTATTGGTGGCTGAGGTTTCTTCACAGGCTAGTCTGTGTAGTTTTCCTCCCCTTTCTCTATCTGACCTAGAGAGTCTGCTCAGCAGGATCAAGTCGGGCTCCCCTCTAGACCCCTGCCCCCTTAAGCTCCTAAAGCAGTGTAAGGAGACTCTGCTGCCACCACTTTTGGAGATCATGAACAGAGCCATGAGGGAAGGTATCTTTCCATCGCAGTGGAAGAGGGCATTAGTGCAACCACTGCTGAAAAAACCCACGCTGGATCCTGGGGTGCTAAAATATTTCCGCCCCATTTCCCTGCTCCCAGCTCCTGCAAAGATGCTGGAAATACATCTGAACCAGCATCTCTCAGCCTTCCTGGAAAACTCCGATCTTTTTGATCATTCGCAGCATGGTTTCAGGAGGGGGCACAGTACGGATTCTGCCCTCACCATTGTTGCTCGACAACATCCGCACTAGGGTGGACAGGGGTCAGTCTACCTCGCTCGTCCTCCTGGATCTTACAGCTGCGTTTGACACCCTCTCTCCCTCGGTATTAACATCTCGACTGAGGGATATAGGGGTGGAGGGGTCTGCACTTAGCCTACAGACCTCCTTTCTTGATCGGAGAGAACAGAGAGTTAAGCTGGGAGAGTTTCTATCTCCATCCCTTCCTGTGCACTGTGGGGTTCCTCAGGGGTCGGCATTAAGTCTGACCCTATTCAACATCTATGTAACCCCACTGGCCAGGCTTATTAGATCTTTTGGGATGGAGGTAGTCTCCTATGCCGACGACACGCAGATTCTGGTGACTCTCGCCCAGTCTGTCACTCTGACTGCCTCCAATTTTAGATCATGTATGGAGGCAGTCGCCCAATGAATGATTAACAATTCTTTGAGGCTTAACGGCGAGAAGACGGAGATTCTGGTGTTCGGAGGTAAGGAGGAGATATGGTCGGCGGAATGGTGGCCCACCTCGTTGGGAGCCTGCCCAGCACCCACGGGCCTAGCTAAGAATTTGGGAGTCCTGATTGACCCCTTGCTAAGTATGCAGCAGCAGGTTAACAGAACAATTGCCACCTGCTGGGGTGTTATCCACATTCTAAGGAAGATCAAACACTACCTGTCCCCGCAAGCGAGAAAGCAAGTCGTGGTAGCCTTGATAGGGTCGAGATTGTAATGCGCTGTATGCAGGGATCAACAAGGGCCTGCTGCATCAGTTACAAATGGTTCAGAACGCCGCTGCGAGGTTTGTTTTAGACTTGCCCAGACGTTCATCAGCCACTGCTGCTAGGAAACTTCTACATTGGCTTCCAATGGAGGATAGGATTCTTTTTAAAATTCTCTGCCTGACATATGGAGCCTTGGCGAGAAATCGGTCGGGAGGAATTGCTGACCTTTTGGTCCCTTATAGCCCTTCCAGAAATGTACGCTCTGCCAAGAGGCTCTGCTATGTGCGCCCCGCATTCGGAAAGCTAAGTGGGGGGGCAGAGCTTTTTCGAGTCTTGCGCCTAAATGGTGGAACACCCTACCGGATGAAATTAAGTCTCTGCCCACTTTGCAAGCCTTTAGAAAGGCTCTGAAGACCCGTCTTTTTGTCAAAGCCTACTTGTAGTTTTTGTCTTCTGCCTTTTTTGATGACTTTTGTCTGTTAGGCGCCTTGATGCCTTCGGGTTTTAGTTGCGCATTATAAGTTGCTTTTCATTTCATTTCATTTCATTTCAATGCAGGGGCTTTATGGCCGCAAATTTCGCGGCACTTCCTGAATTCGGAACTGCTGCCACTTTAATTGGTGGAACGTCACCAGTGACGTCCCAGTGGTGATTGGAGAAAGCGGGAGCAGCAGGCCAATCACACATTCCTTTTCTTAATGTGTGACTACTTGCGACGTGGGACAGAGCAGAGGAAAGCCTAGAAAAACAAAGAAAAAAAAAGGTAAGCTTTTCGGCTGGGGAGCGCGCCCCCCCCTGGGATGGTGGAGCGCCCCCCCTGGGGGGCGCGCCACGCAGATTGAAGAACACTGCCCTACATATTCCCAGAGACAACATCCAGGGATAGTTACAACATATAGTGTAGGAAAACTATGCCTTGACTGGCTACAGAAATCCACATTTCCCGAAATAAAGCAACACTTAACTTTACTTAAAGAAGGTGCTGACTTGCGAGATTTCATAATGGGACCTCGCAAACAGCGTCAAAAACGTTTCATATACGCAGCTTACAATGAAGCTTGGAAATTGAAACAAATCGAAACTGCAGAAAAAAATACGGGAAATTTACCGTATGAATTTGGAGAAATCACTTTCTGTAGTGGACAATAGGTTAACGACTCTGTCCTCCAGAATCTATTCACTGGACAGCATTGTATCATCTGCTATTGATATAATAGAGAAGGACATGCTAATGTTACAACATGGCCAGTCCCAATTACGTTCTATTGTACAGCTAGGTTGGACGTTGCAAAACCTGCGTTCAGGCTATGTGCCATGGCGTTTAATCAACACAATGTCATTGTTTTCTATCTTTAACCTTACTGATAAACAAATCAGTTTGGCAAAAAAAGAGCAGACTATACGATACTGAGCATTGAAAAACTTGAGAGATTACCATTGACAATGTCAGAAAGACCTGTCATTGAATGGATAATACATGGCACCATTACAATCCCGATAACAACTTTTCAGTTTCAATACTGCCGAAAATATATACCAGCAGGCCTGTATGAAAGGTTGGATAAAGGATACATCAAATCATCCTGGAATTTACCTTATACACACAAATGTTACAGTGAAGGGAAAAAATAGGCATTTTTTAGTGGTAATGATTGTAAAAAATCACTAAGCAGTACACTCCTGTGTCAAGGTATTAACTTGCATGGGGCCTGTGAAGGTTCTTCGAACAACCTTTCATGTCATCTTCAAGGCACCCCTACTACACAGATAGAGCCATTTTTCAGACAGCTTTCGAACGGTAGCTACGTTCTGATAAGTGATCACAGCTGCTGTGGCATGGTGCCAGGAAAACCCTATCTCGCAACTGTGACGGCCAGGGTCATTTGCTGTATGCAAGAATTGTATCCAAACAGCAATACAGACATGGAGGCGGCTATATGGCCTTATGTGAATATCTCTTCTATTCGAATTGATACTTTAAGCAGAATGAAGTCTATTCTTTTACAGACAACTGTGCCTTTAACCTCGTCCAAAGAGACATATGACCTGCAAGTTGCAAGGACAGCGGCAGAGATACATACCTATTATCGACAAATTGCCCGGTGCATTTTGTAGAAAAGTTAAGTCAAATCTTAAACATGTCAGATACCAGTGGCATCGCACATGTATTTAAGACAATTTTTTTGGTACTGCTAACACCCTTCAAAGCAGTTCTTGGCATCTTCCCGAATTTTTTGCATTCGCTCTTCGGTGGCCTGCCTCTTATTTTGGGACTCGTAGCAGGAATTTTATGTTTGTTCCTTCTGCTCCGATATGGCAAGCCAAGTCACAGACAAAACTCTGGCAACAATGGAAGAAACGATCCTAGCAATACGATACCGAGACCGTATCAATAAGGTCTTAGGATTGGCTAAGAGATCTGAATACTACCTGGTTTCTTTAATTCAGACCAATTTGGCAAAATTGCATCTTACCTGTGTTTCGATGTCTGCTATGCGGAGAAGAATGCGTGTTGGACGTTTGTCTTACACTACCATCAACAATACCAATGGATATTGACGCTTTGCTTTGTCCGGTAACGACTCATGCAACGTATTGTCCCCAGCGGCTACCTATTCTGATGACGGCATTTGTTGAGACTTCACCATTACGATTAAGTGGCGGTGAGGTACAAGATGAAAGCGGCACCACACAGGTACAACCTTCTGTGAACATTGCTGATCCTGACATCGATGATGGCAATGCATCGCACATATGCACTATTTCCACCTTTTCGGAGTTGGCCCAACTTTCACCTACTGTTGTAGATTAATTTTTTACCGGCCTATCAGAAGTAATGTTCTCCCCTAACAACGAGAATAACATTTGAAAAAGCGAGCTCACAGCGTTCCCTGAACTCTGAATTCGGCCTTCAGTTAGGATAAACAGAACTTCAAAAAAGACAGTGAAACAATTTTTTTTCTCCCTTACCGGGTACGAAATTATTTTCCCCTGATTTCCAAAATATTGACTATTTTTTTGGCACATGGTGCTCTGCTTAAAGTAGAACTATTCTTAGAGAACAGAAGTTCTATTTTTAGAGCCTCTAGAGACAATGTTTTGAATCAGCCTCTAGCATATGTACAATCTTGTATAACTTTGTGTTGAAATGGTCTCGACTTTTTTTCTGTATTCAGAGCCATTTCATAAATGTAAATTTTGCAATTCATTCAGCCTATATTCATATTTGCATTTCCTGAATGATAACTCTGTTTGAAAACGTACAGTATAATACTTATTTCGTGTATCTATACCATTTCAAATGCATTTCATTGTATTTTGGGGTGGGTTTTAAAACACATGCATACCTATATGTTTATATTTTGCTTAGTATTTAGTAATGATGGACATTATAGGTGGAGTGGATGTTGTGAATTTATCTAGGACCCTAATTAAATATTCCTGATTCATGCCCTTATGCGATTATGGTAAACCATGTCCTCATGAAGGCATAAGAATCTTACCCATATTCAGTCAAAGCCCACGCAACCCAAATACGGCAAGGCTACTTCCTTAGATTCCTAGAGAGCACAACGAGTTCTTTCGACACACCAAACCTTCAGCAACCTGGGAATTCCCCATGTCTTTGTTTTGATTTGTCATTGAACTCCTGCGAGCACTAAAGAAACAGTCAGTTCTTAGTGACATCTTTTATTGACGTCTTATGTCCAACCTTACGTCAAACACGGCACCTTCCAGGTATAAATATACCAACACTTGCCTTAAGCAACACACGGTGGTGTGGAGCAGAGCGGCTATCTACTTATCCGAAGCCCAGCTGATGCGAGAGCAGAAGGAAGCCGCCCCTCCCCTTTGACACACTGAAGAAGCTGCCTTTTCTCACGCCGAGAAATCCAGCTCCGGTGTTTCCAGTCATCCTTGCGGGTTACTGGGAGATCGAGTCCTGAGAAACGAGATACAAGACCTCCTTCATTCTATAACCAAGGTACGGAGCTGATTCAAACTTTAGAGAGAATTCTTGATTCAGATTCTTGGCAAAAACCTAACTTAACTTAAAACTGCAACTTACTTACTCCTTCCCACGTATTAGGCTTAGGTCAGGTACACCGGGGTAGGCGTATCTTAGAAGCACCAGTTGAGTTTGTTAGTCAATGTTTTATGTATGTAAATATTTTATCCATTTTAAGTATCATATGGCTAAGAAACCATATCAATCCTTTTACAGTATTATTTTATAATACTCCTTTTACTGTACGCACTTTACTTCATGATAAGTATTGCAATTGTGGCAATTCATTTCTGTTGCATGAGAAAGAAGACTGCTCAATAAAATAACACCTTTTATTGAAAACGCCCGTCTCTCTATTTCTCTGCACCCTGGTGAAATTAAGCATGCACGATTGACTGAGTGAAATAGCTGTCTATTGTTTTCACACGACTCTGGAGATACACTCCTTATTCTGGGGGAGCAAAGTTGTCATGTTATATGGTTGTCAGAAGCTAATCCCTTCTTGTCTAAATCAGGGAAGTTAACCCCTCCCTATTCATTCGAGAAAGTTTCTAGTGACCTCTGAGCTAGCTGGCAAAACTAATTAAGTCTAACTTAGTCAGTAGAGACCTAGATGACCTCAGTCCTACGTCTACACTGCTGTTTATGTTATTCCAATGCGCAGAGCCTATTGGGAATATAGGAACTACACTACAGGAAAAGGAACCATGTTAACACGTAGACTCCTGAAAGAATTCCAGGTATCGTTTTGATAAACTGTAAACTGAAAATGAACTGGTTAGAAGTGCCTATTTTCTCAGTTATGTAGCGCTCGTGAATATGAGCGTGATGTCCCTAAAGGGAAATAAACGTTAAAAAACACAGTTTTTACATGCACCGCTAGAACCCTCGTGTTTTCCTGTAATTTAGGAGCTCAAGTGCGGAAAAAGAAATATATAAAAATATACACAATGACCACGAAATAGTGCAGTGCCTATGGACAACACAAAAGACAGACGTACAACAGAGGTAAACATAAGTTTTTTAAGGCACTGATGGGCCTCTGGGACATACGAGGGGAAATTGAGGAAGTCCGCGGAACCATCTGTAAGGTTAAATGGTCGAATGTTATTTTATGTGGCTCTTACCGGTTCAGCCCGGGTGTGCCGTGTGTCTCAAACACGGGCGCCCCATTGAGTCCGTGCGGTTTTCAAAACAGGGAGGGTCTTACTTGTTACTGAGCTCTTCCTATCTGTTACACCTAATTGGCATCCCTCAAGACGCCCCCTCCATGGTCACGGTGGGAGTCCCGCAAGGATCAACCTTGTCCCCCACCCTCTTCAATCTCTATCCTGAACCCCTTGCTGAAGTTCTTCGCACTGCAAATATCTCCTTCCATATGTACGCTGATGACACTCACTCAGATCTACATAAAAATGTCTTCCCTTGCGGAGATCCTCACCTTGAATGAGGCCCTGAAACTGACCGTCAGATGGCTATCCTCAAACCAACTTAAACTCAATGCTAAGAAAACCGAGGGGCATATTACCAAGCAATAGCGATAATTATCGCTATTGCTTGGTTAGAGACAAAAATTTACTGCTGAGCTGCGGCGATTTTTATCGCAGATAAACCTTGGTATTACCAAGGTTTATCGCAAATGCGATAAAAATCGGCCGCAATGCATGAATATCGCTGAAAAGTCAGCGATATTCATGCATTAGCGAGCTAATGCTCTTAGCCATGTTATCCACCTCCCATTGGATAACATGGCTAAGAACTGCTCAGGGCAGGTGTTAGCTTTTGGAGATATTCGCGCTTAGCACGAATATCTCCAAAAGTTGGTAATAGGAGATAGCGATGTTAGCGACTGTTTCCAGTCGCTAACATCTTGGCACGCCCACTTTGCATGTCATTAGTGATAAATATCACTGACATGCAAAGTGGGGCCCAAGATGGTCGCTATCTCCTACAAGCTGTCGCTAACTGCTAGGTAATAGGGAGATAATTTTATCTCCGCTTTCTTGGCTTTTAAAGCCAAAAAAGCGGAGATAAACCCCCTTGATAATATGCCCCTGAGTTCCTTTTAATCTCCCCGCCCAAGAACAACCCTGAGATCCAGACATGGATTAAAGCCATCACTGCCTTAAACTGTTCTCAAACCATTGTGGATTAGGCCAAATCTCTGGGAATTACCTTGGACCACAACTTGAACATGCAAGACCATGTCAACGCAATGGCCAAATCTGCCGAATTCCACTTGAGCTACCTATTGAAATTAAAACCCTTTCTGGACGCTCCTGACCTAAAACTTGCAGTCCAATCATTAGTTATTTCACGACTGGAATATGGTTGCTCCACCCTCTTCGGCTTACCTAAGATCTCGCTAACTCCCTTAAAAGCCTGCCTCAATGCAGCCGCCAGACTACTTACAGGCTCGAGAAAATTCAATCACATCACTCCTCACTTGAAAGCTTTGAACTGGCTTCCCGTCGAGGCTAGGATCCACCTCAAACTGGCATGCATCACGCACAAGGCCTTACACTCTAACTCCCCTGCGTATTTTGCACGGAAGCTTGTGATATCTGTAGGAAGCAGAAACTCACGATCGGCTAACACCCTCCTCCTCCGGCCTACACGCTTTAGGAAAACAAAAACCTACAATCGAACCTTCGCCGGTTCTGCACCAAGAATCTGGAACTCCCTCCCTACGGACATCAGAACAATCCCCTCCTTTGCACGCTTCAAAAAAGAGGCTAAATCCTTCCTCATGGGTAAATTCCATGGCTAAACCTGCTCCTCAGCTACCTAAGAGACTATTGCCTCATCCTGCGACCCTGTACAGTACTCTTATGATTTTCCTGCCTATTATATTACTCGTGTCCCTGTAAAATACCCCGATGTATAGTTTCTCCAATTCCAAATGTGCAGTATTTGTTGTAATCTACTGCCCACCTTATGACCCCGCAATTCTGTAAGCTCTATGATGTACAGGTTCCTGTGATTTACTGCGCTCTATACTACCCTTTGAATATGTAAAGCGCTCTGATACCCTCACGGGTCAAGTTCGCGCTCTATAAAACCTTAAAATAAATAAATAAATATGAAGCTTTTCGACTTACTGCCCAGTTTCCAGTGAGAGACTAGACCGCGGGTAAAGCACCAAAATGGCCGCCCTGTTTGGGACAAACCAGCGTCCATCTTTGAAAACTCGCGAGAAAGTTTTTGTATAATTTAGACTGTGAGAGTCACTAGACACCAGAAAAAACAACATAAACACAGTGGGACACAGCTATTTATTTACAGAATGTTAGGTGGATTTTTCATCATTAAATGATTACAAAGAAGTGCAATTAAAGTTAAATAGCCCATGATGGTTAAATGTGAGATGTTTTCACTAATACTATTCCCAGTGTGGTAGGTAGAGACTAATTGTTATAAGAGATTTAAAGGTTAGTGCTTTAAGTAGTGTTGACTTATGATTGTCTAGCCAAAAGGCTCCATGGAATGGCATCATTCAGGCCATGAGTGTCAGTCTTGAGTTTGTACACCCAGCGCTGTTACTTCTCCAGAAGGCGTTTTTCCAGGTTTTCCTGTCCATTTAGATGTTCCAGAATTACCCATTTCATGTCGTTAGGTGTATGGTTCTTTTCAATGAAATGAGATGTCATTTTTATGGTGTTCTTTTTGCATCTTATATTGCTTCTGTGCTCGGCTATCCTCGTGCTGCCCTTCCTTGTCGTCATGCCAATGTAGTGAAGATTAAAGAGACAAGTGATCATGTATACTACGCCCGTAGTTTTACAGTTGGTGAAATTTACGATTTCCCACGTCATTTTGTTGTTAAATTTTCTTTGTTACACTCGTCAAATGACAAACTGCAATCACTACATGGGTAGTGTCCTGTGGGTACCGTAGTGATCGTTCTTTGTTTTGAGTTCCTGTTCTCCACTTTTGGGCGGGTATGGACAAGGTAGTCTTTCAGGTTTTTTCCTTTCTTGTGATTGAACATTGGTTTTGGGATATTTAGATTCCCACAATTCAAGGTGCGCCAATGTTTTTTGATGATTTTGGTCACTCTGTCAGAGGCAATATTATATGTAGTGATGTAGATAGGTCTTTTTTCACCTGGTGTGTCCATGATTACCTTAGGTTCCAGGAGTGCCTTCCTGTTGGTATTGGCAGCTCTCTTTTTGGCTTTTTTTTTTACCAGATTCTCTGGGTATTGTCTGTCTATAGGTTTTTTAGTAAGATCATTGGCTTGTTGATAGAATGCGTCTTTTGAGCTGCAGTTGCGCCTCAATCTGAAAAACTGCCCAAATGGTAGGTTCTCTTTTAGTTGTCTCGGGTGGAAACTGTCAAAGATTAGAAGGCAATTCCTTGCAGTGGGTTTAAAATGGGTTGTAGTACTTAGGGAATCGCCAGTTGCCATGATGTTCAAATCTAAGAACACTAAGTGTGACCTGCTCATAGTATGTGTGAATTTAAGGAAAGGATCCTGCTGGTTAAGCCATACTAGAAATTCTAGTGCCTCTGTCTCCGTACCTTCCCAAATAAGTAGGACATCGTCGATGTACCTTTTCCATAAACTCACATGTTGTCTATGTGGGTTGTTATCATTCAGGATCTTATGTTTTTCCAATTGGTGAACATACAAACTCGCCACGCTCGGCGCGAAAGTGCTTCCCATGCTGGTGCCATGGGATTGACAAAATAGGGTTTCCTCAAAACGGAAGAAGTTTTCTGTGAGGGCGAAGCGGCAGCACTCAAGGATCCGCCTGTCTAGAGGGATGCCGATTAGGTGTAACAGATAGAAAGAGCTCCGTAACAAGTAAGACCCTCCCTGTTTTGAAAACCGCACAGACTCAATGGGGCGCCCGTGTTTGAGACACATGGCACGCCCGGGCTGAACCGGTAAGATCCGCATAAACTAACATTCGACCATTTAACCTTACAGATGGTTCCGCGGACTTCCTCAATTTTCCCTCGTATGTCCCAGAGGCCCATCAGAGTCTTAAAAAAAGTATGTTTACCTCTGTTGTACGTCTGTCTTTTGTGTTGTCCATAGGCACTGCACTATTTCGTGGTCATTGTGTATATTTGTATATATTTCTTTTTCCGCACTTGAGCTCCTAAATTACAGGAAAACACGAGGGTTCTAGCGGTGCATGTAAAAACTGTGTTTTTTAACATTTATTTCCCTTTAGGGACATCACGCTCATATTCACGAGCGCTACATAACTGAGAAAATAGGCACTTCTAACCAGTTCATTTTCAGTTTACAGTATATCAAGACGATACCTGGAATTCTTTCAGGTCTACACGTTAACATTGTTCTTTTTCCTACAGATACGCCACTGAATTACAGAAGAGTTGTATGTATAAAATTCAGTACATGCTCATTGATAGGCATATGATTCACTTTTTTGGAGGGGTACTCACAGGGCTGGACCCTGTGACGTCCTGAAGAAGAGCTGAGGGGTACAGCTCGAAACTAGTTGGCTTTCTACTAGGGTTCTGGTCTCATAATTGAACCAACTCACCTAGAGAACCACCCCACCTTTAATATATCCACTAGGAGCACGAATAAAGTTTTTCTCCTGCCCACTAGTAGGATATTTTTTATTCACACCACTCCACCCACCTCCATTTTTTCACATGACACCACAAATAGTCCTCATTTAAAAGTGCTCCTACGTAGTGGCGCAAGTCGTAGCACGCCTCAACCCGCTGCGGGTTGGGAAGCCCCTATGATGAAGCATGTCACCGTGAGGAAACTCCGGTGACTGAGGGGACTAAAGAAAAAGGATATTCCTCCCCTTTTTCGTTTTCCTTCGTGTGAGCCACATCCAATGCTATAAGTGACTCCCTTTGATAGCTAGGTTCTTTGATCTGATATTTCGGATTGTTTTTTGACTTATACTTTGCTGTGGAGGGCGAACCTAGCTGTTTTTCCTCTACCTCCCCCCTTACTTTTGAATTGCTTTCCTTCTCTAGCAATCCCAGCCAGGATTCCAGAAGACCTAACTGCTAGCTCTTATTTGATGGCTGACAATTACCTCCAATTGAATTCCACCAAATCTGTAGTCCTCCTGGTGGGTAGGTACTTCCATCTTTGGGGTAGCCAGTGGTAGCCTCCTATACTTCGTGCACCCCCAGGCCTACATCCGTGGTCAAGAACCTGGGAGTTTGGGTGGATAGAGCCCTCTCCTTTGAGGCCCACGCTAAATCAGTAGCAGGTACCTTTTTAGTATTGTTACGTGGTTTAAAGCCTATTCTAGGACTTTTTGTTCCCCACACCCGGCAGCTGATTGCCCAATCCACTGCCCTGGCCAGATTGGACTACTGCAATGCATTGTTCCTTGGCTCCAATAAATCAGTGCTCAAAGGGCTCCAATGTGCTCACAACGCCGCAGCCCCCACTCTGTTCATGTTCCCTAAGCACTATCACGTCTCTGACCTCCTTCGCTGACTACGCTGGCAGCCAATAGAACAGATAATCCACTTTAAAGCTCTTTGCATCATCCATAAGTTTTTTTCGGGCCTCTGCCCTTGGATTTTGAGTGATATGTGTCTCCCTTATGCTCAAGCCCGTGCTTTGAGCTCAGCGAATCTCCATCTGGCCCGAGAGCCTCGAGTACGCACACTGTCCCTACCTTTTCGTACCCGCAGCATCTCTGACCATTGGGCTTTAACCCCTTCGCTGCTGGCCCGTTTCCGCCGCTGTGCGGTAAACAAACGAACAGGGCGGGGCCGTGACGAACCCCAGCCGTCATCAGCACACGAGCACCGCGGAGCGTGACGGCTGGGGTTCGTCACCAGCATACAAGGGGTTAAGAAGGGCTTTGAAGACTTGGCTATACTCCGATCACTAAGTTGCCTCTCCTTCCTACTCTACCACACAGTTAGCACTGGGATGTCCCATTCCTGGGGCAGCCATGCGCTCTACAAATATTTTAACATAACATACCCGTGTGTACTACGTGAATCCACACGGAGATTGAAATACAATGGAGTTCTATTTATGATGCAACCAAATCGGAGGTAACAATGAACTCTATTGATTATAACTAGGGCTCTAGGTATTTATTTTTTTAACATTTCCATCTGTATTTGTCCATATTTATTTTTTGATCATTTTATCTGTATTTATCCACATTTTATTTTGCCGCAAGCAAAAACAAAAGATGCAGCTAGTATTTTTCGCCATTTATTTTACTAGGCAATGTGCACTTGGTTGTTATAGGTTTAGATAGATTTATGTAGATGGTAAATGGATTAATGCTTTTAACAAAGATCCTTTTGTTACTTTCAGTTAGTAAATTGCAGTCCTCCTAATGTAACACTCACTGTCTTATGCAACACATCATATACATTTATTTACACACATATAATTTATTGTTAAGCACTCTGAGACCTTGCATTATGCTGAGTAGGGCTATAGCACTGTAAAAGAAATAAATGCAATTGCAGAATTTAAATTGTTATTTGTATAAATACTGGGATAAAACAACACATCTAACATTCCTACAGTGCGTTTATATCTCTGGCTCCAGTGATTGAACTAAGTCAAATGCAGGCCTATCTTAAGTACCTGTGAAGTGATAAGCTGTGCGCATTTGTAATCCCTCAATTGCTGTTAGGGATGCGTCTTCCTCCTCACCGGCCCCCACCCCCCATAGCTTCCAGCCAGAATACTTTACCCAAAGGGGGCCTGATGGCCCATTAATGTTGACCTTTGTTATGGGCTCAGCTGGAATTTGATAAGCCCTCTCCCCCTCCTGCACTGGGACGGGCTTGTATTCTCCTGGCACACAGCGTCAAAGGTTTATTGCCATTTTTCTGTTTCAATTTATCAACACAGACTAAAGAAAAATATTTTTCTGTCTGTATTTATATGCAAAAATCCATTTAAAAGGAAAACCGGGAGCCTTAATTATAACTCTTCGGGGCCCTGGTTGAGGAGAGAAGATGACTTCAGACTTTCTTGCGGACTGCATGCTGAACTTCTATGCAGAACCTTCCTTGGACTCCGACCCAAGCCATTTCTTAGATCCTATTTCCCCTTGAATGGACAATTTCCCTTATGTCCTGTTACTCCCCTCGAGGAGAGCTTTGGACTCACTTTTTATTTCCAACCCATTGAAGACTCTTGATTGAGCTTCCAAAAATGCTCCAGTGGATGTTATTTATACTCTTGTGCCTGATCCGTATCATTAGTTTTGCTTGATTTCTGAACTCTGAGTATTCTTGTGCCTTAGTCTGTGGTTGGAAGATTTAGATTACTAATATATAGTAAACATTGTGTGAGATTATTTTCAGAGCATCAAATATTGTTATTGTTTTGTATCACTGCCACAGAATTGTTACTCTGTGTAATTCGTGTTCACGTGTCTATCTTGTGTCTTTATAGTATGGTCTTGAAAGTGATCTACCTTGAGTACTAATCTGTAATAAACACTTTAAATGTGGCTACCGATTCTTGGTCCTCATTGTGTAGCCAAATGGTTGCTCTGTTAAATGCATACCTCTAACTCTATCTCCCTTTAGTGTTTACGAACAAGATTCACTGGAGGACAAAAGTGGAAAGTAAGAGTTTGTGATGATCAGTAGTAGTGGCGGCAGGGGGAAGGAAAATCCCGTCCCTAAAGCTACATTTGGGCCCAGTAAAGTGAGATCAAATCCACTGGATCAGTGTGACCATGTGACTAATTCCACTGCTGGTGAAACAGACACTTAGAAAGACTGTGTTTTTGCAACCTTTTAAATGTAAAATGAGAATAGCAAACACGGGAAGAATTTGTTTCCGCCCATCTTTCGAACTGTTTAAACTGTGACTAACTGATTACTCATATACATATCAACTCAACTGTACTGATTTAGAGAAATACACCCGATTTTTAGGTCTCGCGCCTAGTGGTGCAGTGCACAGCACTGTTCGTGCAGCGCAAGACATATTGTAGAGGGGGGTGAAAACAGGTCTAGGAATCACACACGCTCGTGCATGTGCGATTCCTTTTGGGCCACGCTATTGGCTGCATGCAATTGGTCAAAGGCGGGCGCATTGCTCCGCTCACGGCCTGTTGGTGTCTATTACGTGCACCAATGGTCATGTGGTTTCAATTATCGTGCCCAGACACGGGCACGATAATTGAAATCACATGGCTCTCTGTGGCACGTGCACCACTCGAGGGCTTCTTTTTTTTCCAAGAGACCGTTGTATCCGGAGGTTTTTAATCCGATAAACACACTGTGCTGTGAAAGCTGAGCAGCGTCTAACCCAGGGGTACTCATAGTACGGCCCGCGGGCCGCTGGCGGCCTGGCAAGCCTTTCCTGGCGGCCCGCGGACCTTGCAGACATCGTACCCGAGTTGTTGTTTTTAAAGGGTGTCTGCAACCAGAGCTCGACTCAGAGACTCTGCTGCTCTGTGGAGGCCGGGCGATTATCCCCATAGTCAGAGTGGGAATGCAGGGGCGCTGAGAGGTGAACAAAGCCTCATTAACATGCCAATTGTCTTTTCAAGACCTGTGAAGTGCTCGGGTGGCGCTGTGTGTGTGCGCCTGGAAGCGGGCGGATTTAAACCAGCAGCTGTAGTCACTCGTTGCTTGGCTTTCAGCGTTTCTCGTGTTCTGCCCAGCCGTCCTTTTTGTGGTATCCTGCTTCTGCTTTCGTGGATCTTGGATGTTGGAATTTAGCTTCTTTTGTGAGCTTCATCATTAAACCCCTTTGCTCGTGCCTGCTTCTTTGGATATTTTGTTTCGGCGGTCAATCCGGTATTACCCTTGGACGTGCCTTCCCCATTCCTCCCGTATCCTGCCTCAATCCCCTTTCCCTCCCAGCATGTGTATGGAACACAAGAAGATTTCCGTTATCGTATCTGTTCAGCATTTGTCAGTTTCAGGACACTTTCGGGAAGTGCGTGTCATTTTTTTTTTTGCCTTACTACCTCCACTGGGAGCGATTATGCATCCCCGTTAATCAGTGCAAGCCGTCAACGATTAGCGGGGGACGCCCCGCCTTCCTGGATTACTCTCTGATTTGCGGACTAGTCCAGGCCAGATTTTGGTTTAGCATTATTGCGGCTTTTTTCAACTATTTTCAACATGCAAGTTTGCGCATATACTCGGACATTCAAATTTATCTTATTTTTTGCTTACGCATTCTTCTTCCTTCATAATCCTATCGCTGGAGCGCTCACACGCCTTCCTTTTCCCTGAACAACTTGTGTACCTACTGCACTTTATTACCAGCGTTATTTATTTGCTTTCCACGATATTCAGAAGGAAGACTTATGCAACTTTTATTTTCGAGAAACCATCCTACACATTCCTGCCTGGGGCTTGCTACAAGTAAGCGTGGAAGGGTGCACAATTGCTAAATTAGCTGTATATGTTCATTAAAATATTAGTACCATTGATTTAGATATATTTTGTTGTTTCCTTTTATATTTTAGCTTGCACTGTCCTGGGAAGCGGCTTCCTCCTTGCTGACTGTAATAGGGACTTCTTTGATGGTTTTTCTTGGTCCCTTCATTTTTCAGGGATACAGCTCCTTATAGTGTATTTCAAAAACTTCAAACTGGGAGACAGTGTGTCTGGGAAAGGGGGGGCATTCTCTTCGCTCCTGGGAATTGTTAATGGTATTGACCAAGCAAAGGCCAACAACATAATTATATATATATGTATCTTTTTACCATCCATGCAGGTAAATAAAATATACACACCTAGCTCCGCTGCAGCCATTCTTAAAAAAATCAGCAAATAAAATAAATGCAAAAGGGGTGGAAATTGTTGGAGCTCGGGAGGTGTGTGGGCGGCGGAGGCAGGGTGAGGTGACAGAGGGAGGTAGAGGGAGGGAGACCTCAGAGTGAGGGAGACAGAGGGAAACCTCAGAGTGAGAGAGACCTCAAAGTGAGGGAGAGGGAAGGAGAGAGAGGGAGACAGAGGGAAGGAGAGAGAGGGAGACAGAGGGAACAAGGGAGAGGGAAGGAGAGAGAGGGAGACAGAGTGAGGGAAAGTGAAATACAGTGAGAGAAAAGGAAATAGAGCGAGGGAGAGGGAAATAGAGCGAGGGAGAGGGAAATAGAGAGAGGAAGGCAGAGAGAGGGTGAGGCAGTCAGAGTGTGTGAGACAGAGGAAGAGAGGGAGTGAGACAGTCAGAGTGAGTGAGACAGAGACAGAGAGAAAGAGGGAGGGAGAAAGAGAGGGAGGGAGACATAGAGAGAGAGAGGTGTGTATGCCGGGTCTGGTGGCTCAGTGGACGAAGGCGTCCACTGCAGGGACCTGTGATCAACCTCATGGTCACAGTTTTTTTTGGTTGCTCTAGCCCCGCCCCCTTCCCCACTGACCCCCCCCCACCTGTGCGTCCCTCAGACACAAACCACACTGTAAATTTGGCCCCCGAGAGAAAGTTTGTGAGTACCCATGGTCTAACCTCTGAGTTGCCAATGTGTCTCTGTTCAACACTTTGTCAGCATCAGGGCTCTTAAATGTATAGGTGATTTACTATTTATTAATTCTATTGATTAGCCCCGGTCTTAATTTTTATGCATCTGAGATTCATGTTGCATGCCTCTTTGTTTGATATGGCTGTGAGGGGCTGGTTACCTGTGGTTAGCCGAGGGTAGCACAGAAGCTATGATTTTTCATCCTATCATTTGAGGTGGGAAAACATCCAAATAACATTCCAAAGCCCCGGTGGACTTTATATGCCGTTTTCCCAACCCTACTTACAAGCGTCGTAATATGAACACTTATTGCTCAAGTTTCGGGAGGCGGGTGTTCCTACCTGACTGCCACACACTCTCTTCCTGTTGACTCTAGTAGTGCCCGGAAGAAGGTGGAGCCGTGCTCGCACACCTAGACCTCTCCTCCCGATTGGACCAGTAGGTTGGCGCGCGCTTCGGTTTCGGCCAATCGAGCACACTGCCTCTTGGTCAAGGCTTGGCCCGCGGCTGTTTTGCACTGGTGCCATGTACACAATATCAGCTTCCCGCACCTGAGCCTGCCACTCCTATACATTGGGTTCACGCAGAGGACGGCAGCTGTAGGGCATCGGTGCCCGCAGGACTTCCGCCATGGAATCTTCGCTTAGTTCTCCAGCCTTTCTTTGCCTACTTCTATTAAGTTTCTCTGGTAAGTTAAGGATAGCGGAAGCACACTGAGTGTTGTTGATCGTCCTGGAAGGAAGCACAGGGCGATAATGTCTTTAAGATCACAGGCTTTCTGGTCTCGCAATTTGATTGGGGTTACTTTTAGTGATACTTGGAGGAGAAGGCATCAGTGGGGGTTGTGCATGGTGGCGACAGCCACACTTCTACACTATCATTTGTGATTCACCTTCATTGGAATTTGAATTAAGACCAGGCTGTAAAGGTGCTCTCATTGCATGCACAAGTAAACACTTGGGGCCAGTTGAAGGTATAAATGCTTGTTTATAGAATTACTCTGCAGCAGGAGAGCACCGGTGCTCTCCGAGTCTTTATGCCGATTCGCGCTCAGGCTGCGTGTCCCGAAAATGGCTGCCACATGCGCTACGTCATGATGTAGCCCGCATCAACTAGAGCGCGACCCTACATATCTCCCCCTTTTTGCATGACAACAGAAACTTGCAATCTCACTGTAAGAAAAAGTTATTTTCCTTCTCCCAGTTCAAAGTCTCGGAATCGGGTAGGCCTCACCACCGCTCTACCCCCTCGTGTGCGCCTTACCAGAGTAAAGGGAACATCCCTGGGACTGTTCACCGCTGGGCTCACCACCTTATCTCCTTGAGTACCGGGCCTTTCTCTCCTCAGGGTCTCAGTCTCCTCTCCTTGATGTTCTCCTGTCAAGAGGATATCACTGTCTCCCAGCTCTTTACCGCTTCCTTCTGCTCCAGGACTTCCTTCTTTTTCCGGGGCGATTTCTACGTTCTCTTGTGGCATCCGGTCTTGTGATGTCCTCCCACTTTCCTCATGGGACCATTGTAGAATCTTACTACATTTGGACATGCAGTCTTGGGAACACACATTTCCATCGCTGAGCAGCGCCGCTCTGTCGTACACTTCCTTTACTTGTAGAGGTTGGCTGTATTTGCTGTCCCCATTTCTTCTCAGTACAGCTAGTTTGACTCTAACCCATTCCCCTCTTTCAAGGGATGTACCTTTCACGTTCCTTCTCCTGTTGTAATGTTCAGCATATATCGTGGAGAAGTGTGGCTCACTGGTTAGAGCGGCAGACTCTGAAGCATAGATCATGCCCGGGACCAGGGTTCAAGTCCTGACGCGGCAGGGTCTTGGGCTCAATGTCTGTGGAATCGTTAATTCTCGCCTCAGCGCCACTCTAATCATGGGTCCCACTCTGCAACTCTGGGCAATAGCTTGCTTAATCTCCACAACGGCCCCAACAACACTGGGATGCCTGGCTTCACCTTGGGGCTGCCCAGGAGGGGCATCTCACAGGGAGAGCAGGAAGGGTTCCACAGCGTTATACAGCGCCGGGACGCCCCGTTGCTGGGGCAGCTGTGCGCTTTACAAGTATACTACATTTACATTTACATATCTTTTGGGCTTTCTCCAGATTATGCCGCACCACCGCTGGCGACCACTTGCTTGTCACTGTTTTCTCTTTCCATGCCAAATTGTCTTTGGTGAAGGGGTCTCTTTCTCTCAAAATCTGGAAGGGGCTATAACCTGTGCTCGTGGGGGTGATGCGGTAGGCCCACATCATACTTTGGACCTCCTTCTCCCAATCCTTGCCCATCGTGATGGCGGCTTGGACTGATCTCATTATGACCCTATTAAATCGCTCCACATGACCATTCCCAGAGGGGTGATATATGGAGGTGTGTTTGGTCTTGATGCCGTTCCTCTCCATGTACTTGTACCACTTCTCCGAGGTAAACTGTGGTCCATTATCGCTTAGTATGGATCTGGGAATGCCTTCCCTGAGGAAGATGGATGTAAGGAATCTGAGTACTGTATCCGTATCCATCTCTTCCTGAATGTGCACTTCCTGGTTACTTATCACTTTCTCTGGATCCTCCATTAAGGCCAGCATCTCTTCACTCTCTCCTGCACTGGCGGAGGCTTCCTCCATTGCTGAAGCTCTACGAAGGTAGTCCACTACCTTGTTTCTCATTCCCGGGATGTACTCTACATCGTATCTGTACTCGAGCAGTTTCAGCGTCATCTTGAAGATGCGTGGCGTGGCGCTCGCATGTCCACTCGATGTGAGGACCTTGACAAGGGGTTTGTGGTCAGTCTTGAGTCGGAACCTCGTGCCCCATAGGAACTGGCGAAACTTCCCCATGGCCCACACTACCACCAGCATCTCTTTCTCTATCACGCTGAATTTTTGTTCCGTGGGTGATAGGGCCCTTGACGCGAAGCTGAGCGTTTCCATCGTGCCATCCGTCCTCTCATGCATGAGGACTTCTCCCAGTCCATTTTCGCTGGAGTCCGTCGTCAACACTGACCGCTCTTGAGGGTCGTAGCCTTGCAGGGGTATGGCTTGGCTGATGTCGTTCTTCAGGGCATCAAACTCCTTCTGTGTTTCTTCTGTGCACGAGAATGCTGTTTTGTCCTTAATGAGTTGCCTCAGGTGGTGCGTCTTGGTGGCAAAATGTTGTACAAATCTTCTGTAATATTCAGCCATGCCTAAGAAGGATCTCACTTCTTCTTTGCTGTTTGGTGCTGGGGCGTCACAGATCGCCTTCACGTTAGCTCTTTTTGGTCAGATGCCATGTACTCCAATCTCGTGTCCCAGGTATGTGACAGAGGTCATTCCGAGACGTCATTTCTCCCACTCCGCTGTTAGGCCGTTGTCTTCCAGGACTCAAAGCACCCTGTCAAGTTTCTTATCGTGATCCTTGAGACTTTTCCCATCACCAATATGTCGTCCTGGAAGTACTGCACACCTACAATGTCTTTGAATAGGCGGTGCATTAATTTCTGGAACGCTGACGCAAGGCTGAAGGGCATGCGTCGGAATTGGTAACACCCGAAGGGTGTTATGAACGATGTCAGTTTCCGGCTTGCGGGGTGCAAGGCTATTTGGTGATAGGCTGACGTAAGATCAATAGTGGAGAACCACTTCACTCCTTTGGTCTTTGCTAACATCTCTTCAATGCCTGGCAGCTGTAATTTTTCTACAATGATGCATTTGTTCAGTTCTCTCAAATCCACGCAGAGGCGGACCTTCCCGTTGGGCTTCATTGCTACCACTAGGGGCGCTAGCCACTCAGCACTATTTATTGGTTCGATTATTCCATTTTCCCCCAATCTGTGCAACTCTTGCTGTACCGCTTCTCTCACTGCTATGGGTACGTTCCTTGCTTTGTGGGAGATTAGCTTGGAATTCTCGTTGAGATCTATCCGATGTGTGAATTTTTCTAATTTGCCAACCTTCCCGCCGAATACCTGGGGGAAGTCACTCTTCATCTTTTCAAAATCCGGCCAACACTCTGGGGCTGTCATCATCACTTGCGTGTCTCCTCCTGGATCCAACTGTATGCCTAAGTCACCTTGGTCCATCCATCCCAGGACCGACGGCCCCTTCTCCGCTCCATACAATTTGCACTCGGCACTCCGCCCTTTGAATTCAAAGTTTAGGACTCTGTATCCGACCATCGGGATGGGTTCTCCTGTGTATGTGACTGGTCTTATATCCGGCGGTTCTAGTCATGGGCCTAGGCTGGGTCTGAACTTCTCATTCCACACTGCTCTTTGGACGATAGTGTACAGGGAACCCGAGTCCACTACAATTTTAATCTGCACACCACCAATCACCATGTCACATTGTGGTTCATAGCGGTTCCTAAAATGCACAAGAGCTGCACTGATCCTCCGCTACGACCTATAGTGTCCACCATTGGTTCGGCCACTGAGCCCCTGTCTAAATATATAGACAAATTTCTCCAACTTCTAGTATCTGAACTAGAATCCTTTGTCAATGACACAGGACATTTTATCAGCTTAGTGGAAGGTACCCCCTTCTTTGAAAACCGAGAGTTACTTGTCACCCTGGATGTTGAATCCTTATATTCTAACATCCCCCAGAGAGGAGCCTATGACACCATAGAAAACATCCTCTCTAACAGGCCTGATATCACGAACTCTGAGTTCATATTACAATGTCTCGAGCTGGCCCTCCATGAGAATTACTTTGAATTCAATGACACCATGTTCAAACAGACTAGTGGTGTCAGCATTTGGGCCAGTTGTGCCCCCAGTATAGCCTGTTTGTACATGGGAGAATTCGAGCGCATTAACATCTTTAACGAAATGGCCCCCTTCCATGAAAACATCAGAGGATGGCGTCGATTCATCGACGATGTCTTTCTAATCTGGAAGGGGGACCATACGACCTTGGAGGAATATATATCATGGCTGAATGCGGCGGACCCCAATCTGCGCTTTACCAGTCACCATAGCCATCAAAGGATTGAATTCTTGGACATCTGGGTCGAACACCTTGATAACTCCTTAAAAGTGTCCCTTTACACCAAGCCCACCGCCAGGAACACCCTGTTACAATACTCCAGCTTTCACCCGAGGAATCAAAAAGACAGCATCCCCTACAGTCAGTTCCTACGAATTAGGAGGAACTGCACTGATATCAATGACTACCTACGACAATCTGATATCCTGAAAGAGAAACGATTCCATCGAGTCTATCCCAGAAAACTCATCAAGGACTCCTTCAAAAGAGTCAGATATGTGAATCGGGAGTTGATGTTTGAACCCCAAGTGTCAGAATCCCAGGAAAGATTAGTGTATATTACACGTCACTCCAACATGAACCACAAAATCCGACAGGTCATAAACTCCAGCTGGCACCTTCTCAATTTGGAGAAGGAATAAACCCCTCTCGGCCGGCCCATATTCGCATTCAGAAGAAACAGAAACCTAAAAAAACACCTTGTCAGGGGAAAATTACTGGAGGCCTCGACCAGCTTCCAGACTGCGATTACAAATACTGAACCCATTTTTGGCAACCACCGGTGTGGCACATGTCATGCGTGCCCCCACGCCATCATAGGCGACTCTGTGAGCCCACTGAACGCACCTTATTGGTGGCCCGAAATAAGAGAATGACCAACTATCGAACTGCCAACATCATATATATCATTCTCTGCCCGTGCAATCTGGCTTATGTTGGCGAAACTGGACGCGAATGTCGACTGAGAATCGGGGAACATAAATCCAACATTCGAAACAGAAAAATTTCTGCCCCATTAGTTTCTCATTGGCTGGACAACGGCTACAATGAAAAGGACCTTCGTTGGTTCATCTTGGAAAAAATAATGGCTCAGCCTGGAATCAACACCACCAATCTCCGCAAGAAAAGAGAGGTTTTCTGGATCTTTATGTTCAATTCTGTCAGCAACGGACACAACGAAGAATGTCCTTGGTCCAATGCCTTTCTGTGAACTCCACCTTCACTTGATTTATGTCCCTGTGAAAATATCCATTATGAACTTTTTCTGTGAGTTTTCCTTATCTAGTTATCTTTTTTCTCCCCCCCTCGTTTGCACTTGGTGAATGTATGTGCACATGAGACCCCCTTCCAAGATGGCCACCTCATCTACATTCATCTCCTTGGTTGCGCTCTGAGCCCTCCTTGAAGAGCCTCCATTTCCACCCACCGCTGCGTTTTCGTCCCCATCCTTAGGTAGTTTTCAACTTATATGAGGGATTCGTCTATTTTTGTCTCTAACACCTCCACGAGGATTACTGTCGCATATCCTAATGTGATTTTGTACCCCTTCTAAGATGGCCACTGTTTAGTCATCGCTTCCCCCTCGGCTCCGTCGTCTCTTTCGTCCTTCATCTTTGATGGAAATAGACTTTGACGCCGCCCACCGCAGCTGTTTCCTATTCGCAAACAGACTTAAAAAGAAGAGCCCCTTCGAAATGATTTGTCCCTGTCCCCCGTCGCCGGTGAGAGAGGACGCCGACTCTGCGGTCTGCCACAGCTTTTTTTATCCAGGTAAGGACCCGATCCTGCCCTGCCAAACTGTGCCTCTGACCGCCATAATTTCTGTCGCTTACCTTTAAATAGCTCTCCTCTTTTTTGTTAGACTACCATGTCCGGTCACCCGAGATCCCCAGGTGGAAACTGAAGGGCCTCGCTACCGAGCCCGTCGCGGTGCAGGACGCCGACCCTGGCGGCTGCAGGGTAAGATCGTTTTTAACGTGTATATACTCCCCTTCTATTGCTCATGCCCCGGGAGTATGACACCGCCATTAACTGACAGCAATATTCTTTCCCGGCAGGGACTCGCTGTTTGCCCTATACCCTCCATCCGGCTCTTCCTAGACGGGGAACTATTCCTGACTGTCCAAGATTGTCCCAAAAGTAAAGACCTATTGATCGTCTCTGTAATCAGCGTATGTTTCTCCCCTCAGGTAACTTGCTCCTCCCCCAGACTTATATTTGTTCCATCAGAGCATAGATTTTAACTGGAACTGGACACTTCCCGTCCCCTTTTTGTCTGGCTAAACGCAAATTTATATCATCTCCTCTGCAGAGTCTCTCCCATTTGGATGCGCTGATTGTGAAGGAAATTAGAAAAAGATGTGCTCACTGTCCACCGCCACTTAAGGTATATTCCCTCATCTACATACTTGATGATCAAATTTGGCCCCTTGTCCCATGAGATTTAGAAATTTACCAAAAAAAACCTGTGTAATTGAAGCCCTTCTCGTAGACTAAATTTAGACCTAAATCGCTTGGGACCAACCCCTGGTCAGTCCACCTCAACCCTTTCATGATCCCCTTATATAAAAAAATACCTCTTTGTCACCCATAGGACCTGTTTATACCTGAAGCTACATCGGCTCATACTCATATAGACCCGTGAGGATCTCCTACCTGCAGTAACCCTACCTGATTAAATGAAGAATATATGATGACAAGGCTCCTCAGTGAGAAAAGTGGTAAGCTTATCCTTTCCCTGTTAATCCACTTTGACAGGCCATTATGAGTTTTATCCCTCCCCTTGGGCATCTTGAGGCCCCCCTGTTGATATTAAGATCTAACCCCATGATCTCCAGCCACATCTGTGAAACCCCTTGCCAAAGTTGTCCTTACCCTTTAATTGTAAATACTTTGATGCTCTAGTAATTGTATGTTCTGGATGCCTGCTTCGTTGGTCTCTGCTGGTTCTGGGCTTATCTGTAGTTGCCCTTAGTGTCCCTCCCATTGAGGAGGAATAGTAAGAATTCTTACGTCGTGAGTGACAACGCCTTCGGAGCCTTGATACACATTTCAAATGAGTCTATCATCTTAAATCGCTTTGCAATATATATATATATATATATATGCTTCATGAAATTATATAATTTTTGTTCATTGAAATATGTCTAAATCTATCTTTATTGCATGTATTAAATGTGTATTCAACTATGTGATCCGCACATAGCAGACCTCTTTTTTATCCACAGTGTGCATGTCCCCCTCCCTGGTCTTCAATGCCCTGATGAAGATGCAGCCCAAACTGGCCTTGCATTGAAGCGCGCGTTGGCGTGATCTACATGGATGGCCCTTAGTGTAGAGTGTCACAACTCACTGCACCTCATCTTTAACTGCCTCCATGTTGTATTTCAAGTCCGAGCAACCATTGACTGTGGTGTTGCAGGCCCCTAGGTCTTTCTGCGCTTGTATGTGTATGACTGCATTATTTCTATAGTGAGTGAGATTGAGATGTGTTTGTATGTTTAGTGAATGACTGTGGGAGTGTGTGGGACGTTAATAAACACTTTTCTCTGTATGAATTTTTAATGATGACACTTATTAAGCCCTAAGAGAAAAATATTTTTTCCTGTGTTTGTATGTATGCTTTAGAGTTCTCCTATGGACTCCACTCATGAATTGTTATTTTAAAAAATAAAAAACTTTTCTATTTTCTCAACAAATTGCTCTGAATTTGTATGATGTTTCGTTGGCTCTGAAGCGTTGATTTATGTCACCCCCTCCCTCACCCTTTGGATCTCGTTGATGGGACCATGTAATTATACCCTGGCAGGGTAGTTCTTGCTTTCTATTACACCCTAGGCTGGGTCTGAACTTCTCATTCCACACTGCTCTTTGGACGATAGTGTACGGGGAACCCGAGTCCACTACAATTTTAATCTGCACACCACCAATCACCATGTCACATTGTAGCTTGCGGGAGCATCTGCAATCAATGCCCAGTACTTGACCTTCCACACATAGTACGTTGTCTTCTTCCTCTTGTTCTCCCTCTTCATCTTCCTCTTGGTCTTGCGCTACGTACTTCACTGTGGGTCTTCTCATTTTCCGGCGGTAAACCTTCTCGTAGTGCCCTAAACATGCATTTGGCTCAGAACGCCGGACATCTTTTATCGTGGGCCGCATGGGCCTGGCTTCCGCACCGGTAGCACGTGCTCGTGCTTTCTCTATTCTGCTTCCTATGCTGTATGGGTTTCCTTTTCCTCCTGTTCGGTCCTTTGCTTTCTGCCGTCAAGGCTTTGTTCCTTCCTGTCATTCTGCATCATCTACTTTGTTCACCATGGGTCTCAGGACCGGATCTCTTTTAGCTGCATCCACACATCTTTTTGACAGTTCGGCCTTTTTCACCATGGCTATCACCTCCTTAAGCGTGGCGTCCCCATTCACCCATAACTTGTCTTGGACAGTCTTATTGGTGGTGTGCATGACTATCTGGTATTTTATGAATTTGTCATGTAATACGCCAAATTTACACGTTATCGCCAGCTTCCTTAGTGCGGCAACGTAGTCATCTATAGATTCGCCAGCCCCCTGTTTCCTTTGCTGGAAATTGTATCTATCAATGGATGTGCACACTGCTGGTCGATAGTGGTTGTTCAGATCTTCTATTGCATGTCTGAATACGTCGTCGTCTGCAGCTGGTCTGGGCGTGGGCACAAGATTCTGGAATACCCTGATACCTTCCAGGCCTAAGTTGTGCAGAGGTATCCTCTTCTTCCTTATCACCTTGAGTGCTCAGACGATCCCTCTGCTGTGCTGGGCCATAATGGAAATGGGTGTGGTCATGACGAGCTCAGCTCGTCATGAGCACACGAGAGGTGTACGTCATGATGAGCTGAGCTCGTCACGAGCATCAAAGGGGTTATACTGGGGAAAACTTCTCCATTCTCATCCTCCAGGGCTTCTTTGTAGTTCATGAAATACTCTCTCCAGTCCTCCCATTTCATCAATGGCTCTCCTGGTTTGGGTAAAAACGGGATCGGCGTGGCACTCATTTCGGCGCGTCTTTCTGGTTCCGCTCCTTGGCCTTCGGGCTGCCCGGCGCGCTTGCTCCCTCTCCGTGCGTTTGGTCCTGCTGGGGACCTCCTGTATCCCCGTCTCCGTTCCTCACTGACTCCGCCAGGTCCTCTCTAAGGTGGGGAGCTTCTTCTAGGTTGTTCTTTCCTAGGTGACCCTTCCTCAGACTGGTCCTATGTGGGTGCTGTGGGGTTCGCCACGGGAACAATGTCTGGTTACTCGCCCTGGTTCCTTCTGTCCCTTGTACCTGGTGCCAATATGTCCCTTCTGCTGTTCTTCTGCTCGGCCCTGGGCCTCTGCCACGCTCTCCTGCTGCCTCCTGTGAATTGGTTCCTCCTTGCTCCCACTGTGTCCTTGTGGTGGTCCTCTGGTTTTTATTTGCTCCTCTCCTTACTGTGCTGGGTTCTTATCCTGTAGGTGTTCTTCGTGATTTTCTTAATTTACTCTTCTTTTGGCATCCCACCCTCGTCGCCACTGTAAAGGTGCTCTCATTGCATGCACAAGTAAACACTTGGGGCCAGTTGAAGGTATAAATGCTTGTTTATTGAATTACTCTGCAGCAGGAGAGCGACGGGCGTCCGGTGCTCTCCGAGTCTTTCTGCGATTCGCGCTCACGCTGCGAGTCCCGAAAATGGCTGCCACCCGCGCTACGTCATGACGTAGTGAGCATCAACTAGAGCGCGACCCTACACAGGTTTGTTAAGGCGTGTAAATGGAATTAAATTTGAATATGGGAAGCCTTTCTGAAAATGCATGTGGTCCTGCTGCGATTTTACTAATATTGCATTCTGTATTTGGTAATTGTATAGAGGTATGTCCTTATTCATTATCCTTAAGTCACATGTTGGGCGATTTTATTTAGTTCACTTCTCTTTGACTGAAAGACTTTTTATACCCATGAAACACATTTTGAAGGACCCTTTCTCATAACGCATTATGGTAGCTTGTTAAATATATTCTGATTTGAAGGTCTCTTATTTCAATGTCGGTGTCAACTCTGTGAGTTGTAATTTGTATTGGTATTAACGCCTGAAAGCACATTTAAACTTTAGATAATATGATTAGAAATGTAATATGCAAAATAATTTGGTTTATTATTTATTTTGTTAGGCTTATGAAAGTGTGGTAGTCTATGAGTTAGCGCCTGAGAAGTCCCCTGAGCTACAATTCTACTGCTGATAGTGAATGCAATAGGTCTCGCATTTGCGAGAGTTTAAGCTATTAGCATTGTAAATGACAATGCCTTTTATCAATGTAAATAAAAGGCAATGACATTTACAATGCCAATAGCTGAAACGTGTTTAATGTGTTGTCTCTATGGCCTACTTTGTAATCACATATCTTTTGTTTACCAAATACGTACTCCCATTGTTCTGTCATCTGTGTGTGTCTTCTGTGCCATAGTAGCATACTTAGGTCTCGTATTACTAAAAATTAGAGCAATTTGTGATGTTGGTAAGTAACCCCTTAAATGACCACTGGGAGACTGCCAAGAAGAGGTAACAAGCTCCTTTATTAATTACTAGAAAACGCTAACAAAGGAAGCGCCGAGCGTCTATCTGTCCGCAGCTCCGGTCGCTTATATCAACTGCCGTTCGCGCCAATGCCTGCTTCCCACTGCGCATGCGCGAGTGTTGCGTTCTGGCTCCGGCACGCCGCGTCATCACGCCGGCACGTCGGAGACTAGAATGCGACACTACATATCTCCCTTTTTTTCCAATAACAAAGAACAGTTCAAATCCCCAGTTCAACAGTCATTAACTTCATAGTCTTAGAATCGGGAGGGCCGGATCACAGCCCTCCCTGCCCGGGTGCGTCTTACCGGAGTGGACTCTTCTATGTTCCCATCACGCACAGGGCTCTTTGCTCTCCTCAGTGTCTCCACTTCTTACTCCTTTGCAGCAGTGGTTTTATCAGCCGCCCTGCTTCCTGTGCTGACCTCTTCAAACCCTTCATTGTCTGTTTGGACTTGTCCTTCCTCCTGAGTCTCTCTTGCACCTGTCATCTCCTCTACTTCACTGGCTTGTCTTATATCTTCATTGTCTTCATCCTTGCTGGCAGGCCACTGCATGGTCCGATTGATTTTCGCCATGCGATCTTGGGACCACACTCTGCCATCGCTGAGCAGTGACGCTCTTCCGTACACCTCTTCCACTTTTAGGGGTTTGCTGTATTTGCTTTCCCCTTTCCTTTGGATAGTAGCAAGTTTGACTCTGACCCATTCCCCTTTTTCCAGATCAGTGGTCCTAGTGTTGTGCCTCTTGTTGTAATGGTCCGTGTACAACCTCTGAGCCCTTTCCAGGTTGTGCTGTACCACTGCGGGCAACCACTTGCTTGCCACTGTCTTCTCCCTCCAGACTACGTTGTCCTTGGTGAAGGGTAGTCTGCCTCTCAATATCTGGAAGGGACTATAACCTATTCCCGTCGGTGTTATCCGGTAGGCCCACAGCATGCTTTGAATCTCCGTTTCCCAATCCTTTCCTTGTATTATTGCAGCTTGAATGGACCCCATCAGGACACGGTTGAACCTTTCCACGTGTCCGTTGCAAGCGGGATGGTACACAGCTGTGTGCTTGGACTTGATTCCGTTCCTCTCCATATACCTTGTCCACTTCTCTGGCGTGAATTGGGACCCGTTATCGCTCAGGATCGTTCTGGGTATTCCTTCCCGGAGAAATACTGAAGTGAGAAACTTCAATACTGTGTCGGTGTCCATGACTTCTTGCACATCTACCTCCGGCCACTTCGAGTATTTGTCTATGATCACGCATAGCTATTTAGCCGTTCCCCTGGAATCGAGCACCGGGCCCAATATGTCCACCGCCACATCTTCCCACAGGTTGTGGGGCTGCTCAAACATTCCTAAGGCGGGCCTTAACGGCCTCAAGATCTTGTCCGCTCCTTGGCACTGGATGCACTCTCTCACTTGTCGCTCTATCTGGTTGTCCATACCTGGCCCCCAGTACATTTGTTTCACGCGCATCTTCGTCTTTACGATGCCAAGGTGTCCTTCATGCAGTTGGTCCAGCAGCATTGGGATCAGCGTCGTTGGTGGGACAACCTTATCACCTCGGTACAAGAAAATCCCTGAGTCACTCACTGACAACTCCTCTCGCACTTCGTAGTTCCTCCTCATAGTCTCTTTAAGGTGTTTCTTTTCTGGCCATCCGGAGATAAGAAATTGCTTGACTTCCTCCATTTCGCGGTCTCCTTCGTAGGCTTGGGCCCACTCTTGCCTGCTGATATTCCTCTCTGAGTCAGCCATTGCAGCTACCATTTCGTCTGTACCAGGCAGGACCAATGGTGCTTCCTCCATGGCCAAGGCCCTGCTCAAATAGTCTGTCACCTTATTGCGTGTCCCCGGCAAGTACTCCATGTCGTAGGTGTAATCAAGCAGCTTGAGCGACATCTTCGCGATACGCGGTGTTGCTGTGTCATGTCCGCTGGAGGTCAGCACCTTGACCGGTGGTTTGTGGTCCGTTTGTAGTCAGAAGCGGGTGCCCCATAGGAATTGTCTGAATTTGCCCATGGCCCACGCGACCGCGAGCATCTCTTTCTCAATGACGCTATATTTTTGTTCTGTGGGCGACAGCGCTCGGGAGGCGAAGCTG
Organism: Lissotriton vulgaris; assembly: GCF_964263255.1. Lineage (NCBI taxonomy): Eukaryota > Metazoa > Chordata > Amphibia > Caudata > Salamandridae > Lissotriton > Lissotriton vulgaris. The sequence continues at coordinate 3,126 of NW_028245248.1, read as the reverse complement.
AGTGTTTCTATGGTATGATCGTCTCTCTCCTGCGCTAGCACTGCTCCTAAACCCTTTTCACTGGCATCTGTCGTCAGGATCGTGTGACCCATCGGGTCATACCCGTGTAGGGGTATTGCTTGGCTTATGATGTTCTTCAGTTCATCAAATTCACTCTGGGCTTCTTCGTCCCATTTGAACGTCGCTTTGTCTCTGATTAGCTGTCGGAGCCTGTGGGTCTTGGTGGCAAAATGTCTGACGAATTTGCTGTAATACACCGCCATACCCAAAAATGACCTCACCTCCTCCTTGTTGGTTGGGGCCTTGGCTTCACAGATGGCTCTCACATTTTGTCTCTTGGGTGTGATTCCTTGATTCCCTATCTCGTGTCCTAAATAGGTGACTGCTGACATTCCCAGCTTACACTTGCTCCACTCGGCGGTGAGGCCCTTCTCTTGGAGCACTGTCAATACTTTAGTTAGTTTTTCATCATGGTCCCTCCGGCTCGTGCCCTTTATCAAGATGTTGTCCTGAAAGTATTGTACGCCAGGGATGTCTTTGAACAGGCGGTGCATTCGCTTTTGGAAGACTGCAGCCGCAGATGCCAACCCAAATGGCATTCGTCGAAATTGATAACATCCGAAGGGCGTGATGAAGGAGGTGAGCCTTCTGCTCGCAGGGTGCAAGTCAATTTGATGATACGCGGAGGTCAGGTCGATAGTGGAAAACCAAGTCACTCCTCTCGTTTTCGCCAACATTTCCTCTATTCTGGGTAGGGGAAACTTTTCAACTATCAGACACTTGTTGAGTTCGCGCAGGTCCACACATAGATGTACCTTGCCATTTGGTTTCCTGGCAACGACTAAGGGGGCCAACCATTCCGAGCTGTCAATGGGTTCGATTATCTCCTGTTCCTCCAGTCTCCATAGTTCCTGTTGGACTGCGTCTTTCACGGCAATGGGAATGTTCCTGACTTTGTGGGACACTGGGCGAGCATCCTCCTTGAGCAGAATATTGTGCACAAATTTGTCTAGTTTTCCTACCGTGCCTCCAAACACTTTGGGGAAGGTTTGTTTCAGTTTCTCTAGATCTGGCCACCGACTGTCCTCTGTCAACAGTATTTGTTCTTTGCCTCCTGAGTCCAATTTTATCCCCAGGTCCCCCTGGTCTCTCCAACCTAGTACGGAGGGTCCTCGTTCCGCTATGTATAGCTTGCATATCGCCGACCTTCCCCTGAACTCAAATTTCAAGGTGCGGAACCCCACCATAGGAATCGCGTTGCTGGTGTAGGAGATCGGTCTTCTGTCAGGTGGTTGCAACTGCGGGCCGAGAGTGGGCACAAAGTCTTCTTCCCATACGGACCTTTGTACAATGGAGTACGGCGACCCCGAGTCTATTGCTATGTGAACTTTCACTCCTCCGATCAGCATGTCCGTTCGCGGTTTGTCCAAGCGTTTGCCTGTTACATCCAGTACCTGTTCTTCGACGCATAGGACCATGTCATCGTCCTCTAGGTCGTCTTCCGCCAGGTCCTCGGCTTGGCGCTGATCAAAGCATTTCACCATGGATTTCTTTCCCTTCCTGCGGCACACTTTTTCATAATGGCCAACCAACCCGCAGAATGAGCATCTGGCGCAAAAAGCTGGGCATCGTTTATCCTGTGCTGTGTGAGCTGTGCTCCTGCACCGGTAGCAAGAGAATTTGTTGTCCGTGGATTGTTTTCCCGCTGGTCCTGATTTTCCTGCCCATCTCGATTCGTGCTTCCCTTCTCCTGTGGGTCTCCTTTGCCTGGATGAAGATGGCGCTTCATCTATTTTGTTGACCATTTGCCTCGGAGGGTGCTCCTTTTTCGCCGCTTCTGCGCATCGCTTTGAAAGTTCCGCCTTCTTGACCATTGCTATTACATCCTTTAGGGACGCCTCACCCTGCGACCACAATTTGTCCTGGACTGACTTGTTGGTGGTATGCATGACTATTTGGTCTTTGATATATTCGTCCTGGAGCTGTCCGTAATTACACGTGATGGCTAGCCGTCTCAATGCCGCTACATAATCATTTATGGATTCACCTTCTTCCTGTTTCCTTTGTTGAAAGTTGTACCTGTCGATAGACACACACACTGCGGGGCGATAGTGATTGTCCAAATCCTCCAGGACGTTTTTGAAAACGTCATCGTCCGCCGCTTGTCTAGTCGCTGGTACGATGTTCGCAAATACTCTCAGGCCTTCTGGGCCCAGGTTATGCAGCAGTAACCTTTTTTTTCTGGCACTAGGAAACGTTTCTCCATTTTCATCTTCCAACGCCTCCACGTAATTTTTGAAGTACTCCCTCCAGTCCTCCCACTTCATCAGGGGTTCTCCTGGTCTGGGTAGGAAAGGGACTGGTGCGGTGAGGCTGTCATTTGGTTGCTCATCTTTGGTGCACTTCCTGGGCTTTCGCCTCGGTTTCGCGGGCTGCCCTGCGCGCTGAGACTTCCCTCTCAGTCTGAGTTGTCCCCTGGGCTTTTAGGGCTGCCAGGTGCACTGGTGTTCCCGCCTCGTGAGTTGCTGGGGCAGCTATCCTTGTCGTCCCCGTGTCTCCGTCTCCCTTTTCTGCCAGGGTCTCAGCTGGGTGCACTCCCCGCTAACCTGTTGCCTTGGGGGCTCAGGCTTCTGGTCTAGAGCCACGTGGATCTTGGGCTGCTGGTTTCTGCGCTGCTGCCGCGCTTCCTTGTAAATAGCGTGCTTGTCCTCCTGTGTGTGTCCCCAGTAGGGTGTCCTCCTCTCAGCTATGTTCAACCTTCCTCTTTGCCGGGGTGGTTGGTCTCCGTTCTGTTTGCTGGTTGCTGGGGGGAACCAAGGGGGTGATCCCACTCCTCGTCGCCACTGTGATGTTGGTAAGTAACCCCTTAAATGACCACTGGGAGACTGCCAAGAAGAGGTAACAAGCTCCTTTATTAATTACTAGAAAACGCTAACAAAGGAAGCGCCGAGCGTCTATCTGTCCGCAGCTCCGGTCGCTTATATCAACTGCCGTTCGCGCCAATGCCTGCTTCCCACTGCGCATGCGCGAGTCGTTGCGTTCTGGCTCCGGCGCGCCACGTCATCACGCCGGCACGTCGGAGACTAGAACGCGACACTACACTATTGGTGTTGCATTATTATTTTC
>NW_028245247.1:0-36000 GCF_964263255.1 Lissotriton vulgaris | reverse complement strand
ATTTTCTTGCACGATTAGGGACAGTGGATGCCTAGAAAGATTCTTTTTTTAAAATTAGTTTTAGGTTTCAGAGAGTAGATTCCTGAAAAAATGTGTTTGTTTTATGAAAAATGTGAGTGGGTTACAGCTAAAAAGTTGATTTAAATTTCGTTTTTGGATAAGGGTGATTGCAATATTTCAACAAGTTAATTGAAATTTTCTTGCAAGATTAGGGAGAGTGGATGCCTAGAAAGATGTTTTTTACAAATTCGTTATAGGTTCCAGAGAGTGGATTCCTGAAAAAAAAATTATTTGTTTCATGAAAAATGTGAGTGTGTTACTGCAAAAAAGTTGATTTAAATTTAGTTTCAGGATAGGTGTGAATGCATCATTTCAACAAGTTAATTGAAATTTTCTTGCACGATTAGGGAGAGTGGATGCATAGAAAGATATTTTTTTTATATTTGTTTTAGGTTCCAGAGAGTTGATTCCTGAAAAAAATGTGTTTGTTTTATGAAAAATGTGAATGTGTTACTGCTAAAAAGTTTATTTAAATTTAGCTTCAGGATAGGCGTCATTGCATTATTTCAACTAGTTAATTGAAATTTTCTTGCACGATTAGGGAGAGTGGATACATAGAAAGATTTTTTTTTATATTTGTTTTAGGCTCCAGAGAGTTGATTCCAGAAAAAAATGTGTTTGTTTCATGAAAAATGTTAGTGTGTTACTGCTAAAAAGTTGATTTAAATTTCGTTTTTGGATAAGGGTGATTGCAATATTTCAACAAGTCAATTGAAATTTTCTTGCAAGATTAGGGACAGTGGATGCCTAGAAAGATGTTTTTTTAAAATTAGTTTTAGGTTTCAGAGAGTAGATTCCTGAAAAAAATGTGTTTGTTTTATGAAAAATGTGAGTGTGTTACTGCAAAAAAGTTGATTTAAATATCGTTTTTGGATAAGGGTGATTGCAATATTTCAATAAGTTAATTGAAATTTTCTTGGAAGATTAGGGAGCGTGGATGCCTAGAAATATGTTTTTTTTTAAATTAGTTTTAGGTTTCAGAGAGTAGATTCCTGAAAAAAATGTGTTTGTTTTATGAAAAATGTGAGTGTGTTACAGCTAAAAAGTTGATTGAAATTTCGTTTTTGAATAAGGGTGATTGCAATATTTCAACAAGTCAATTGAAATTTTCTTGCACGATTAGGGACAGTGGATGCCTAGAAAGATATTTTTTTAAAATTAGTTTTAGGTTTCAGAGTAGATTCCTGAAAAAAATGTGTTTGTTTTATGAAAAATGTGTGTGTTACTGCTAAAAAGTTGATTTAAATTTCGTTTTTGGATAAGGGTGATTGCAATATTTCAACAAGTCAATTGAAATTTTCTTGCACGATTAGGGACAGTGGATGCCTAGAAAGATTTTTTTTTAAATTCGTTATAGGTTCCAGGGAGTGGATTCCTGAAAATAAATTATTTGTTTCATGAAAAATGTGAGTGTGTTACTGCAAACAAGTTGATTTAAATTTAGTTTCAGGATAGGCGTGAATGCATCATTTCAACAAGTTAATTGAAATTTTCTTGCACGATTAGGGAGAGTGGATGCATAGAAAGATGTTTTTTTATATTTGTTTTAGGTTCCAGAGAGTTGATTCCTGAAAAAAATGTCTTTGTTTTATGAAAAATGTGAGTGTGTTACTGCTAAAAAGTTGATTTAAATTTCGTTTTTGAATAAGGGTGATTGCAATATTTCAACAAGTCAATTGAAATTTTCTTGCACGATTAGGGACAGTGGATGCCTAGAAAGATGTTTTTTAAAAATTAGTTTTAGGTTTCAGAGAGTAGATTCCTGAAAAAAATGTGTTTGTTTTATGAAAAATGTGAGTGTGTTACTGCTAAAAAGTTGATTTAAATTTCGTTTTTGGATAAGGGTGATTGCAATATTTCAACAAGTCAAGTGAAATTTTCTCGCACGATTAGGGACAGTGGATGCCTAGAAAGATGTTTTTTTTTAATTAGTTTTAGGTTCCAGAGAGTGGATTCCTGAAAAAAATTATTGTTTGTTTTATGAAAAATGTGAGTGTGTTACTGCAAACAAGTTGATTTTAATTTAGTTTCAGGATAGGCGTGAATGCATCATTTCAACAAGTCAATTGAAATTTTCTTGCATGATTAGGGACAGTGGATGCATAGAAAGATGTTTTTTTATATTTGTTTTAGGTTCCAGAGAGTTGATTCCTGAAAAAAATGTGTTTGTTTTATGAAAAATGTGAGTGTGTTACTGCTAAAAAGTTTATTTAAATTTAGCTTCAGGATAGGCATGATTGCATTAGTTCAACTAGTTAATTGAAATTTTCTTGCACGATTAGGGAGAGTGGATGCATAGAAAGATATTTTTTTTATATTTGTTTTAGGTTCCAGAGAGTTGATTCCTGAAAAAAATGTGTTTGTTTTATGAAAAATGTGAGTGTGTTACTGCTAAAAAGTTTATTTAAATTTAGCTTCAGGATAGGCGTGATTGCATTATTTCAACTAGTTAATTGAAATTTTCTTGCACGATTAGGGAGAGTGGATACATAGAAATATGTTTTTTTTATATTTGTTTTAGGTTCCAGAGAGTTGATTCCTGAAAAAATGTGTTTGTTTTATGAAAAATGTGAGTGTGTTGCTTCTAAAAAGTTGATTTAAATTTCGTTTTTGGATAAGGGTGATTGCAATATTTCAACAAGTCAATTGAAATTTTCTTGCACGATTAGGGACAGTGAATGCCTAGAAAGATCTTTTTTTAAAATTAGTTTCAGGTTTCAGAGAGTAGATTCCTGAAAAAAATGTGTTTGTTTTATGAAAAATGTGAGTGTTTTACTGCTAAAAAGTTGATTTAAATTTCGTTTTTGGATAAGGGTGATTGCAATATTTCAACAAGTTAATTGAAATTTTCTTGCAAGATTAGGGACAGTGGATGCCTAGAAAGATGTTTTTTTTAATTAGTTTTAGGTTTCAGAGAGTAGATTCCTGAAAAAAATGTGTTTGTTTTATGAAAAATGTGAGTGTGTTACTGCAAAAAAGTTGATTTAAATATCGTTTTTGGATAAGGGTGATTGCAATATTTCAACAAGTTATTTGAAATTTTCTTGCAAGATTAGGGAGAGTGGATGCCTAGAAAGATGTTTTTTACAAATTTGTTATAGGTTCCAGAGAGTGGAGTCCTGAAAAAAAAATTATTTGTTTCATGAAAAATGTGAGTGTGTTACTGCAAAAAAGTTGATTTAAATTTAGTTTCAGGATAGGTGTGAATGCATCATTTCAACAAGTTAATTGAAATTTTCTTGCACGATTAGGGAGAGTGGATGCATAGAAAGATTTTTTTTATATTTGTTTTAGGTTCCAGAGAGTTGATTCCTGAAAAAATGTCTTTGTTTTATGAAAAATGTGAGTGTGTTACTGCTAAAAAGTTTATTTAAATTTAGCTTCAGGATAGGCATGATTGCATTATTTCAACTAGTTAATTGAAATTTTCTTGCACGATTAGGGAGAGTGGATGCATAGAAAGATGTTTTTTTTATATTTGTTTTAGGTTCCAGAGAGTTGATTCCTGAAAAAATTTGTTTGTTTTATGAAAAATGTGAGTGTGTTACTGCTAAAAAGTTGATTTAAATTTCGTTTTTGGATAAGGGTGATTGCAATATTTCAACAAGTCAATTGAAATTTTCTTGCACGATTAGGGACAGTGGATGCCTAGAAAGATTCTTTTTTTAAAATTAGTTTTAGGTTTCAGAGAGTAGATTCCTGAAAAAAATGTGTTTGTTTTATGAAAAATGTGAGTGGGTTACTGCTAAAAAGTTGATTTAAATTTCGTTTTTGGATAAGGGTGATTGCAATATTTCAACAAGTTAATTGAAATTTTCTTGCAAGATTAGGGAGAGTGGATGCCTAGAAAGATGTTTTTTACAAATTCGTTATAGGTTCCAGAGAGTGGATTCCTGAAAAAAAAATTATTTGTTTCATGAAAAATGTGAGTGTGTTACTGCAAAAAAGTTGATTTAAATTTAGTTTCAGGATAGGTGTGAATGCATCATTTCAACAAGTTAATTGAAATTTTCTTGCACGATTAGGGAGAGTGGATGCATAGAAAGATATTTTTTTTATATTTGTTTTAGGTTCCAGAGAGTTGATTCCTGAAAAAAATGTGTTTGTTTTATGAAAAATGTGAATGTGTTACTGCTAAAAAGTTTATTTAAATTTAGCTTCAGGATAGGCGTCATTGCATTATTTCAACTAGTTAATTGAAATTTTCTTGCACGATTAGGGAGAGTGGATACATAGAAAGATGTTTTTTTTATATTTGTTTTAGGCTCCAGAGAGTTGATTCCAGAAAAAAATGTGTTTGTTTCATGAAAAATGTTAGTGTGTTACTGCTAAAAAGTTGATTTAAATTTCGTTTTTGGATAAGGGTGATTGCAATATTTCAACAAGTCAATTGAAATTTTCTTGCAAGATTAGGGACAGTGGATGCCTAGAAAGATGTTTTTTTTAAATTAGTTTTAGGTTTCAGAGAGTAGATTCCTGAAAAAAATGTGTTTGTTTTATGAAAAATGTGAGTGTGTTACTGCAAAAAAGTTGATTTAAATATCGTTTTTGGATAAGGGTGATTGCAATATTTCAATAAGTTAATTGAAATTTTCTTGGAAGATTAGGGAGAGTGGATGCCTAGAAAGATGTTTTTTTTAAATTAGTTTTAGGTTTCAGAGAGTAGATTCCTGAAAAAAATGTCTTTGTTTTATGAAAAATGTGAGTGTGTTACTGCTAAAAAGTTTATTTAAATTTAGCTTCAGGATAGGCATGATTGCATTATTTCAACTAGTTAATTGAAATTTTCTTGCACGATTAGGGAGAGTGGATGCATAGAAAAATGTTTTTTTTATATTTGTTTTAGGTTCCAGAGAGTTGATTCCTGAAAAAATTTGTTTGTTTTATGAAAAATGTGAGTGTGTTACTGCTAAAAAGTTGATTTAAATTTCGTTTTTGGATAAGGGTGATTGCAATATTTCAACAAGTCAATTGAAATTTTCTTGCACGATTAGGGACAGTGGATGCCTAGAAAGATTCTTTTTTTAAAATTAGTTTTAGGTTTCAGAGAGTAGATTCCTGAAAAAATGTGTTTGTTTTATGAAAAATGTGAGTGGGTTACAGCTAAAAAGTTGATTTAAATTTCGTTTTTGGATAAGGGTGATTGCAATATTTCAACAAGTTAATTGAAATTTTCTTGCAAGATTAGGGAGAGTGGATGCCTAGAAAGATGTTTTTTACAAATTCGTTATAGGTTCCAGAGAGTGGATTCCTGAAAAAAAAATTATTTGTTTCATGAAAAATGTGAGTGTGTTACTGCAAAAAAGTTGATTTAAATTTAGTTTCAGGATAGGTGTGAATGCATCATTTCAACAAGTTAATTGAAATTTTCTTGCACGATTAGGGAGAGTGGATGCATAGAAAGATATTTTTTTTATATTTGTTTTAGGCTCCAGAGAGTTGATTCCAGAAAAAAATGTGTTTGTTTCATGAAAAATGTTAGTGTGTTACTGCTAAAAAGTTGATTTAAATTTCGTTTTTGGATAAGGGTGATTGCAATATTTCAACAAGTCAATTGAAATTTTCTTGCAAGATTAGGGACAGTGGATGCCTAGAAAGATGTTTTTTTAAAATTAGTTTTAGGTTTCAGAGAGTAGATTCCTGAAAAAAATGTGTTTGTTTTATGAAAAATGTGAGTGTGTTACTGCAAAAAAGTTGATTTAAATATCGTTTTTGGATAAGGGTGATTGCAATATTTCAATAAGTTAATTGAAATTTTCTTGGAAGATTAGGGAGCGTGGATGCCTAGAAATATGTTTTTTTTTAAATTAGTTTTAGGTTTCAGAGAGTAGATTCCTGAAAAAAATGTGTTTGTTTTATGAAAAATGTGAGTGTGTTACAGCTAAAAAGTTGATTGAAATTTCGTTTTTGAATAAGGGTGATTGCAATATTTCAACAAGTCAATTGAAATTTTCTTGCACGATTAGGGACAGTGGATGCCTAGAAAGATATTTTTTTAAAATTAGTTTTAGGTTTCAGAGTAGATTCCTGAAAAAAATGTGTTTGTTTTATGAAAAATGTGTGTGTTACTGCTAAAAAGTTGATTTAAATTTCGTTTTTGGATAAGGGTGATTGCAATATTTCAACAAGTCAATTGAAATTTTCTTGCACGATTAGGGACAGTGGATGCCTAGAAAGATTTTTTTTTAAATTCGTTATAGGTTCCAGGGAGTGGATTCCTGAAAATAAATTATTTGTTTCATGAAAAATGTGAGTGTGTTACTGCAAACAAGTTGATTTAAATTTAGTTTCAGGATAGGCGTGAATGCATCATTTCAACAAGTTAATTGAAATTTTCTTGCACGATTAGGGAGAGTGGATGCATAGAAAGATGTTTTTTTATATTTGTTTTAGGTTCCAGAGAGTTGATTCCTGAAAAAAATGTCTTTGTTTTATGAAAAATGTGAGTGTGTTACTGCTAAAAAGTTTATTTAAATTTAGCTTCAGGATAGGCATGATTGCATTATTTCAACTAGTTAATTGAAATTTTCTTGCACGATTAGGGAGAGTGGATGCATAGAAAGATGTTTTTTTTATATTTGTTTTAGGTTCCAGAGAGTTGATTCCTGAAAAAATGTGTTTGTTTTATGAAAAATGTGAGTGTGTTACTGCTAAAAAGTTGATTTAAATTTCGTTTTTGAATAAGGGTGATTGCAATATTTCAACAAGTCAATTGAAATTTTCTTGCACGATTAGGGACAGTGGATGCCTAGAAAGATGTTTTTTAAAAATTAGTTTTAGGTTTCAGAGAGTAGATTCCTGAAAAAAATGTGTTTGTTTTATGAAAAATGTGAGTGTGTTACTGCTAAAAAGTTGATTTAAATTTCGTTTTTGGATAAGGGTGATTGCAATATTTCAACAAGTCAAGTGAAATTTTCTCGCACGATTAGGGACAGTGGATGCCTAGAGAGATGGTTTTTTTTAATTAGTTTTAGGTTCCAGAGAGTGGATTCCTGAAAAAAATTATTGTTTGTTTTATGAAAAATGTGAGTGTGTTACTGCAAACAAGTTGATTTTAATTTAGTTTCAGGATAGGCGTGAATGCATCATTTCAACAAGTCAATTGAAATTTTCTTGCATGATTAGAGACAGTGGATGCATAGAAAGATGTTTTTTTATATTTGTTTTAGGTTCCAGAGAGTTGATTCCTGAAAAAAATGTGTTTGTTTTATGAAAAATGTGAGTGTGTTACTGCTAAAAAGTTTATTTAAATTTAGCTTCAGGATAGGCATGATTGCATTAGTTCAACTAGTTAATTGAAAGTTTCTTGCACGATTAGGGAGAGTGGATGCATAGAAAGATATTTTTTTTATATTTGTTTTAGGTTCCAGAGAGTTGATTCCTGAAAAAAATGTGTTTGTTTTATGAAAAATGTGAGTGTGTTACTGCTAAAAAGTTTATTTAAATTTAGCTTCAGGATAGGCGTGATTGCATTATTTCAACTAGTTAATTGAAATTTTCTTGCACGATTAGGGAGAGTGGATACATAGAAATATGTTTTTTTTATATTTGTTTTAGGTTCCAGAGAGTTGATTCCTGAAAAAATGTGTTTGTTTTATGAAAAATGTGAGTGTGTTGCTGCTAAAAAGTTGATTTAAATTTCGTTTTTGGATAAGGGTGATTGCAATATTTCAACAAGTCAATTGAAATTTTCTTGCACGATTAGGGACAGTGAATGCCTAGAAAGATCTTTTTTTAAAATTAGTTTCAGGTTTCAGAGAGTAGATTCCTGAAAAAAATGTGTTTGTTTTATGAAAAATGTGAGTGTTTTACTGCTAAAAAGTTGATTTAAATTTCGTTTTTGGATAAGGGTGATTGCAATATTTCAACAAGTTAATTGAAATTTTCTTGCAAGATTAGGGACAGTGGATGCCTAGAAAGATGTTTTTTTTAATTAGTTTTAGGTTTCAGAGAGTAGATTCCTGAAAAAAATGTGTTTGTTTTATGAAAAATGTGAGTGTGTTACTGCAAAAAAGTTGATTTAAATATCGTTTTTGGATAAGGGTGATTGCAATATTTCAACACGTCATTTGAAATTTTCTTGCAAGATTAGGGAGAGTGGATGCCTAGAAAGATGTTTTTTACAAATTTGTTATAGGTTCCAGAGAGTGGAGTCCTGAAAAAAAAATTATTTGTTTCATGAAAAATGTGAGTGTGTTACTGCAAAAAAGTTGATTTAAATTTAGTTTCAGGATAGGCGTGAATGCATCATTTCAACAAGTTAATTGAAATTTTCTTGCACGATTAGGGAGAGTGGATGCATAGAAAGATTTTTTTTATATTTGTTTTAGGTTCCAGAGAGTTGATTCCTGAAAAAATGTCTTTGTTTTATGAAAAATGTGAGTGTGTTACTGCTAAAAAGTTTATTTAAATTTAGCTTCAGGATAGGCATGATTGCATTATTTCAACTAGTTAATTGAAATTTTCTTGCACGATTAGGGAGAGTGGATGCATAGAAAGATGTTTTTTTTATATTTGTTTTAGGTTCCAGAGAGTTGATTCCTGAAAAAAATGTGTTTGTTTTATGAAAAATGTGAGTGTGTTACTGCTAAAAAGTTTATTTAAATTTAGCTTCAGGATAGGCGTGATTGCATTATTTCAACTAGTTAATTGAAATTTTCTTGCACGATTAGGGAGAGTGGATACATAGAAATATGTTTTTTTTATATTTGTTTTAGGTTCCAGAGAGTTGATTCCTGAAAAAATGTGTTTGTTTTATGAAAAATGTGAGTGTGTTGCTTCTAAAAAGTTGATTTAAATTTCGTTTTTGGATAAGGGTGATTGCAATATTTCAACAAGTCAATTGAAATTTTCTTGCACGATTAGGGACAGTGAATGCCTAGAAAGATCTTTTTTTAAAATTAGTTTCAGGTTTCAGAGAGTAGATTCCTGAAAAAAATGTGTTTGTTTTATGAAAAATGTGAGTGTTTTACTGCTAAAAAGTTGATTTAAATTTCGTTTTTGGATAAGGGTGATTGCAATATTTCAACAAGTTAATTGAAATTTTCTTGCAAGATTAGGGACAGTGGATGCCTAGAAAGATGTTTTTTTTAATTAGTTTTAGGTTTCAGAGAGTAGATTCCTGAAAAAAATGTGTTTGTTTTATGAAAAATGTGAGTGTGTTACTGCAAAAAAGTTGATTTAAATATCGTTTTTGGATAAGGGTGATTGCAATATTTCAACAAGTTATTTGAAATTTTCTTGCAAGATTAGGGAGAGTGGATGCCTAGAAAGATGTTTTTTACAAATTTGTTATAGGTTCCAGAGAGTGGAGTCCTGAAAAAAAAATTATTTGTTTCATGAAAAATGTGAGTGTGTTACTGCAAAAAAGTTGATTTAAATTTAGTTTCAGGATAGGTGTGAATGCATCATTTCAACAAGTTAATTGAAATTTTCTTGCACGATTAGGGAGAGTGGATGCATAGAAAGATTTTTTTTATATTTGTTTTAGGTTCCAGAGAGTTGATTCCTGAAAAAATGTCTTTGTTTTATGAAAAATGTGAGTGTGTTACTGCTAAAAAGTTTATTTAAATTTAGCTTCAGGATAGGCATGATTGCATTATTTCAACTAGTTAATTGAAATTTTCTTGCACGATTAGGGAGAGTGGATGCATAGAAAGATGTTTTTTTTATATTTGTTTTAGGTTCCAGAGAGTTGATTCCTGAAAAAATGTGTTTGTTTTATGAAAAATGTGAGTGTGTTACTGCTAAAAAGTTGATTTAAATTTCGTTTTTGGATAAGGGTGATTGCAATATTTCAACAAGTCAATTGAAATTTTCTTGCACGATTAGGGACAGTGGATGCCTAGAAAGATTCTTTTTTTAAAATTAGTTTTAGGTTTCAGAGAGTAGATTCCTGAAAAAAATGTGTTTGTTTTATGAAAAATGTGAGTGGGTTACTGCTAAAAAGTTGATTTAAATTTCGTTTTTGGATAAGGGTGATTGCAATATTTCAACAAGTTAATTGAAATTTTCTTGCAAGATTAGGGAGAGTGGATGCCTAGAAAGATGTTTTTTACAAATTCGTTATAGGTTCCAGAGAGTGGATTCCTGAAAAAAAAATTATTTGTTTCATGAAAAATGTGAGTGTGTTACTGCAAAAAAGTTGATTTAAATTTAGTTTCAGGATAGGTGTGAATGCATCATTTCAACAAGTTAATTGAAATTTTCTTGCACGATTAGGGAGAGTGGATGCATAGAAAGATATTTTTTTTATATTTGTTTTAGGTTCCAGAGAGTTGATTCCTGAAAAAAATGTGTTTGTTTTATGAAAAATGTGAATGTGTTACTGCTAAAAAGTTTATTTAAATTTAGCTTCAGGATAGGCGTCATTGCATTATTTCAACTAGTTAATTGAAATTTTCTTGCACGATTAGGGAGAGTGGATACATAGAAAGATGTTTTTTTTATATTTGTTTTAGGCTCCAGAGAGTTGATTCCAGAAAAAAATGTGTTTGTTTCATGAAAAATGTTAGTGTGTTACTGCTAAAAAGTTGATTTAAATTTCGTTTTTGGATAAGGGTGATTGCAATATTTCAACAAGTCAATTGAAATTTTCTTGCAAGATTAGGGACAGTGGATGCCTAGAAAGATGTTTTTTTTAAATTAGTTTTAGGTTTCAGAGAGTAGATTCCTGAAAAAAATGTGTTTGTTTTATGAAAAATGTGAGTGTGTTACTGCAAAAAAGTTGATTTAAATATCGTTTTTGGATAAGGGTGATTGCAATATTTCAATAAGTTAATTGAAATTTTCTTGGAAGATTAGGGAGAGTGGATGCCTAGAAAGATGTTTTTTTTTAAATTAGTTTTAGGTTTCAGAGAGTAGATTCCTGAAAAAAATGTCTTTGTTTTATGAAAAATGTGAGTGTGTTACTGCTAAAAAGTTTATTTAAATTTAGCTTCAGGATAGGCATGATTGCATTATTTCAACTAGTTAATTGAAATTTTCTTGCACGATTAGGGAGAGTGGATGCATAGAAAAATGTTTTTTTTATATTTGTTTTAGGTTCCAGAGAGTTGATTCCTGAAAAAATTTGTTTGTTTTATGAAAAATGTGAGTGTGTTACTGCTAAAAAGTTGATTTAAATTTCGTTTTTGGATAAGGGTGATTGCAATATTTCAACAAGTCAACTGAAATTTTCTTGCACGATTAGGGACAGTGGATGCCTAGAAAGATTCTTTTTTTAAAATTAGTTTTAGGTTTCAGAGAGTAGATTCCTGAAAAAATGTGTTTGTTTTATGAAAAATGTGAGTGTGTTACTGCAAACAAGTTGATTTAAATTTAGTTTCAGGATAGGCGTGAATGCATCATTTCAACAAGTTAATTGAAATTTTCTTGCACGATTAGGGAGAGTGGATGCATAGAAAGATGTTTTTTTATATTTGTTTTAGGTTCCAGAGAGTTGATTCCTGAAAAAAATGTCTTTGTTTTATGAAAAATGTGAGTGTGTTACTGCTAAAAAGTTTATTTAAATTTAGCTTCAGGATAGGCATGATTGCATTATTTCAACTAGTTAATTGACATTTTCTTGCACGATTAGGGAGAGTGGATGCATAGAAAGATGTTTTTTTTATATTTGTTTTAGGTTCCAGAGAGTTGATTCCTGAAAAAATGTGTTTGTTTTATGAAAAATGTGAGTGTGTTACTGCTAAAAAGTTGATTTAAATTTCGTTTTTGAATAAGGGTGATTGCAATATTTCAACAAGTCAATTGAAATTTTCTTGCACGATTAGGGACAGTGGATGCCTAGAAAGATGTTTTTTAAAAATTAGTTTTAGGTTTCAGAGAGTAGATTCCTGAAAAAAATGTGTTTGTTTTATGAAAAATGTGAGTGTGTTACTGCTAAAAAGTTGATTTAAATTTCGTTTTTGGATAAGGGTGATTGCAATATTTCAACAAGTCAAGTGAAATTTTCTCGCACGATTAGGGACAGTGGATGCCTAGAGAGATGGTTTTTTTTAATTAGTTTTAGGTTCCAGAGAGTGGATTCCTGAAAAAAATTATTGTTTGTTTTATGAAAAATGTGAGTGTGTTACTGCAAACAAGTTGATTTTAATTTAGTTTCAGGATAGGCGTGAATGCATCATTTCAACAAGTCAATTGAAATTTTCTTGCATGATTAGAGACAGTGGATGCATAGAAAGATGTTTTTTTATATTTGTTTTAGGTTCCAGAGAGTTGATTCCTGAAAAAAATGTGTTTGTTTTATGAAAAATGTGAGTGTGTTACTGCTAAAAAGTTTATTTAAATTTAGCTTCAGGATAGGCATGATTGCATTAGTTCAACTAGTTAATTGAAATTTTCTTGCACGATTAGGGAGAGTGGATGCATAGAAAGATATTTTTTTTATATTTGTTTTAGGTTCCAGAGAGTTGATTCCTGAAAAAAATGTGTTTGTTTTATGAAAAATGTGAGTGTGTTACTGCTAAAAAGTTTATTTAAATTTAGCTTCAGGATAGGCGTGATTGCATTATTTCAACTAGTTAATTGAAATTTTCTTGCACGATTAGGGAGAGTGGATACATAGAAATATGTTTTTTTTATATTTGTTTTAGGTTCCAGAGAGTTGATTCCTGAAAAAATGTGTTTGTTTTATGAAAAATGTGAGTGTGTTGCTGCTAAAAAGTTGATTTAAATTTCGTTTTTGGATAAGGGTGATTGCAATATTTCAACAAGTCAATTGAAATTTTCTTGCACGATTAGGGACAGTGAATGCCTAGAAAGATCTTTTTTTAAAATTAGTTTCAGGTTTCAGAGAGTAGATTCCTGAAAAAAATGTGTTTGTTTTATGAAAAATGTGAGTGTTTTACTGCTAAAAAGTTGATTTAAATTTCGTTTTTGGATAAGGGTGATTGCAATATTTCAACAAGTTAATTGAAATTTTCTTGCAAGATTAGGGACAGTGGATGCCTAGAAAGATGTTTTTTTTAATTAGTTTTAGGTTTCAGAGAGTAGATTCCTGAAAAAAATGTGTTTGTTTTATGAAAAATGTGAGTGTGTTACTGCAAAAAAGTTGATTTAAATATCGTTTTTGGATAAGGGTGATTGCAATATTTCAACACGTCATTTGAAATTTTCTTGCAAGATTAGGGAGAGTGGATGCCTAGAAAGATGTTTTTTACAAATTTGTTATAGGTTCCAGAGAGTGGAGTCCTGAAAAAAAAATTATTTGTTTCATGAAAAATGTGAGTGTGTTACTGCAAAAAAGTTGATTTAAATTTAGTTTCAGGATAGGCGTGAATGCATCATTTCAACAAGTTAATTGAAATTTTCTTGCACGATTAGGGAGAGTGGATGCATAGAAAGATTTTTTTTATATTTGTTTTAGGTTCCAGAGAGTTGATTCCTGAAAAAATGTCTTTGTTTTATGAAAAATGTGAGTGTGTTACTGCTAAAAAGTTTATTTAAATTTAGCTTCAGGATAGGCATGATTGCATTATTTCAACTAGTTAATTGAAATTTTCTTGCACGATTAGGGAGAGTGGATGCATAGAAAGATGTTTTTTTTATATTTGTTTTAGGTTCCAGAGAGTTGATTCCTGAAAAAAATGTGTTTGTTTTATGAAAAATGTGAGTGTGTTACTGCTAAAAAGTTTATTTAAATTTAGCTTCAGGATAGGCGTGATTGCATTATTTCAACTAGTTAATTGAAATTTTCTTGCACGATTAGGGAGAGTGGATACATAGAAATATGTTTTTTTTATATTTGTTTTAGGTTCCAGAGTGTTGATTCCTGAAAAAATGTGTTTGTTTTATGAAAAATGTGAGTGTGTTGCTTCTAAAAAGTTGATTTAAATTTCGTTTTTGGATAAGGGTGATTGCAATATTTCAACAAGTCAATTGAAATTTTCTTGCACGATTAGGGACAGTGAATGCCTAGAAAGATCTTTTTTTAAAATTAGTTTCAGGTTTCAGAGAGTAGATTCCTGAAAAAAATGTGTTTGTTTTATGAAAAATGTGAGTGTTTTACTGCTAAAAAGTTGATTTAAATTTCGTTTTTGGATAAGGGTGATTGCAATATTTCAACAAGTTAATTGAAATTTTCTTGCAAGATTAGGGACAGTGGATGCCTAGAAAGATGTTTTTTTTAATTAGTTTTAGGTTTCAGAGAGTAGATTCCTGAAAAAAATGTGTTTGTTTTATGAAAAATGTGAGTGTGTTACTGCAAAAAAGTTGATTTAAATATCGTTTGTGGATAAGGGTGATTGCAATATTTCAACAAGTTATTTGAAATTTTCTTGCAAGATTAGGGAGAGTGGATGCCTAGAAAGATGTTTTTTACAAATTTGTTATAGGTTCCAGAGAGTGGAGTCCTGAAAAAAAAATTATTTGTTTCATGAAAAATGTGAGTGTGTTACTGCAAAAAAGTTGATTTAAATTTAGTTTCAGGATAGGTGTGAATGCATCATTTCAACAAGTTAATTGAAATTTTCTTGCACGATTAGGGAGAGTGGATGCATAGAAAGATTTTTTTTATATTTGTTTTAGGTTCCAGAGAGTTGATTCCTGAAAAAATGTCTTTGTTTTATGAAAAATGTGAGTGTGTTACTGCTAAAAAGTTTATTTAAATTTAGCTTCAGGATAGGCATGATTGCATTATTTCAACTAGTTAATTGAAATTTTCTTGCACGATTAGGGAGAGTGGATGCATAGAAAGATGTTTTTTTTATATTTGTTTTAGGTTCCAGAGAGTTGATTCCTGAAAAAATGTGTTTGTTTTATGAAAAATGTGAGTGTGTTACTGCTAAAAAGTTGATTTAAATTTCGTTTTTGGATAAGGGTGATTGCAATATTTCAACAAGTCAATTGAAATTTTCTTGCACGATTAGGGACAGTGGATGCCTAGAAAGATTCTTTTTTTAAAATTAGTTTTAGGTTTTAGAGAGTAGATTCCTGAAAAAAATGTGTTTGTTTTATGAAAAATGTGAGTGGGTTACTGCTAAAAAGTTGATTTAAATTTCGTTTTTGGATAAGGGTGATTGCAATATTTCAACAAGTTAATTGAAATTTTCTTGCAAGATTAGGGAGAGTGGATGCCTAGAAAGATGTTTTTTACAAATTCGTTATAGGTTCCAGAGAGTGGATTCCTGAAAAAAAAATTATTTGTTTCATGAAAAATGTGAGTGTGTTACTGCAAAAAAGTTGATTTAAATTTAGTTTCAGGATAGGTGTGAATGCATCATTTCAACAAGTTAATTGAAATTTTCTTGCACGATTAGGGAGAGTGGATGCATAGAAAGATATTTTTTTTATATTTGTTTTAGGTTCCAGAGAGTTGATTCCTGAAAAAAATTTGTTTGTTTTATGAAAAATGTGAATGTGTTACTGCTAAAAAGTTTATTTAAATTTAGCTTCAGGATAGGCGTCATTGCATTATTTCAACTAGTTAATTGAAATTTTCTTGCACGATTAGGGAGAGTGGATACATAGAAAGATGTTTTTTTTATATTTGTTTTAGGCTCCAGAGAGTTGATTCCAGAAAAAAATGTGTTTGTTTCATGAAAAATGTTAGTGTGTTACTGCTAAAAAGTTGATTTAAATTTCGTTTTTGGATAAGGGTGATTGCAATATTTCAACAAGTCAATTGAAATTTTCTTGCAAGATTAGGGACAGTGGATGCCTAGAAAGATGTTTTTTTTAAATTAGTTTTAGGTTTCAGAGAGTAGATTCCTGAAAAAAATGTGTTTGTTTTATGAAAAATGTGAGTGTGTTACTGCAAAAAAGTTGATTTAAATATCGTTTTTGGATAAGGGTGATTGCAATATTTCAATAAGTTAATTGAAATTTTCTTGGAAGATTAGGGAGAGTGGATGCCTAGAAAGATGTTTTTTTTTAAATTAGTTTTAGGTTTCAGAGAGTAGATTCCTGAAAAAAATGTCTTTGTTTTATGAAAAATGTGAGTGTGTTACTGCTAAAAAGTTTATTTAAATTTAGCTTCAGGATAGGCATGATTGCATTATTTCAACTAGTTAATTGAAATTTTCTTGCACGATTAGGGAGAGTGGATGCATAGAAAAATGTTTTTTTTATATTTGTTTTAGGTTCCAGAGAGTTGATTCCTGAAAAAATTTGTTTGTTTTATGAAAAATGTGAGTGTGTTACTGCTAAAAAGTTGATTTAAATTTCGTTTTTGGATAAGGGTGATTGCAATATTTCAACAAGTCAATTGAAATTTTCTTGCACGATTAGGGACAGTGGATGCCTAGAAAGATTCTTTTTTTAAAATTAGTTTTAGGTTTCAGAGAGTAGATTCCTGAAAAAATGTGTTTGTTTTATGAAAAATGTGAGTGGGTTACAGCTAAAAAGTTGATTTAAATTTCGTTTTTGGATAAGGGTGATTGCAATATTTCAACAAGTTAATTGAAATTTTCTTGCAAGATTAGGGAGAGTGGATGCCTAGAAAGATGTTTTTTACAAATTCGTTATAGGTTCCAGAGAGTGGATTCCTGAAAAAAAAATTATTTGTTTCATGAAAAATGTGAGTGTGTTACTGCAAAAAAGTTGATTTAAATTTAGTTTCAGGATAGGTGTGAATGCATCATTTCAACAAGTTAATTGAAATTTTCTTGCACGATTAGGGAGAGTGGATGCATAGAAAGATATTTTTTTTATATTTGTTTTAGGTTCCAGAGAGTTGATTCCTGAAAAAAATGTGTTTGTTTTATGAAAAATGTGAATGTGTTACTGCTAAAAAGTTTATTTAAATTTAGCTTCAGGATAGGCGTCATTGCATTATTTCAACTAGTTAATTGAAATTTTCTTGCACGATTAGGGAGAGTGGATACATAGAAAGATGTTTTTTTTATATTTGTTTTAGGCTCCAGAGAGTTGATTCCAGAAAAAAATGTGTTTGTTTCATGAAAAATGTTAGTGTGTTACTGCTAAAAAGTTGATTTAAATTTCGTTTTTGGATAAGGGTGATTGCAATATTTCAACAAGTCAATTGAAATTTTCTTGCAAGATTAGGGACAGTGGATGCCTAGAAAGATGTTTTTTTAAAATTAGTTTTAGGTTTCAGAGAGTAGATTCCTGAAAAAAATGTGTTTGTTTTATGAAAAATGTGAGTGTGTTACTGCAAAAAAGTTGATTTAAATATCGTTTTTGGATAAGGGTGATTGCAATATTTCAATAAGTTAATTGAAATTTTCTTGGAAGATTAGGGAGCGTGGATGCCTAGAAATATGTTTTTTTTTAAATTAGTTTTAGGTTTCAGAGAGTAGATTCCTGAAAAAAATGTGTTTGTTTTATGGAAAATGTGAGTGTGTTACAGCTAAAAAGTTGATTGAAATTTCGTTTTTGAATAAGGGTGATTGCAATATTTCAACAAGTCAATTGAAATTTTCTTGCACGATTAGGGACAGTGGATGCCTAGAAAGATATTTTTTTAAAATTAGTTTTAGGTTTCAGAGTAGATTCCTGAAAAAAATGTGTTTGTTTTATGAAAAATGTGTGTGTTACTGCTAAAAAGTTGATTTAAATTTCGTTTTTGGATAAGGGTGATTGCAATATTTCAACAAGTCAATTGAAATTTTCTTGCACGATTAGGGACAGTGGATGCCTAGAAAGATTTTTTTTTAAATTCGTTATAGGTTCCAGGGAGTGGATTCCTGAAAATAAATTATTTGTTTCATGAAAAATGTGAGTGTGTTACTGCAAACAAGTTGATTTAAATTTAGTTTCAGGATAGGCGTGAATGCATCATTTCAACAAGTTAATTGAAATTTTCTTGCACGATTAGGGAGAGTGGATGCATAGAAAGATGTTTTTTTATATTTGTTTTAGGTTCCAGAGAGTTGATTCCTGAAAAAAATGTCTTTGTTTTATGAAAAATGTGAGTGTGTTACTGCTAAAAAGTTTATTTAAATTTAGCTTCAGGATAGGCATGATTGCATTATTTCAACTAGTTAATTGAAATTTTCTTGCACGATTAGGGAGAGTGGATGCATAGAAAGATGTTTTTTTTATATTTGTTTTAGGTTCCAGAGAGTTGATTCCTGAAAAAATGTGTTTGTTTTATGAAAAATGTGAGTGTGTTACTGCTAAAAAGTTGATTTAAATATCGTTTTTGAATAAGGGTGATTGCAATATTTCAACAAGTCAATTGAAATTTTCTTGCACGATTAGGGACAGTGGATGCCTAGAAAGATGTTTTTTAAAAATTAGTTTTAGGTTTCAGAGAGTAGATTCCTGAAAAAAATGTGTTTGTTTTATGAAAAATGTGAGTGTGTTACTGCTAAAAAGTTGATTTAAATTTCGTTTTTGGATAAGGGTGATTGCAATATTTCAACAAGTCAAGTGAAATTTTCTCGCACGATTAGGGACAGTGGATGCCTAGAGAGATGTTTTTTTTAATTAGTTTTAGGTTCCAGAGAGTGGATTCCTGAAAAAAATTATTGTTTGTTTTATGAAAAATGTGAGTGTGTTACTGCAAACAAGTTGATTTTAATTTAGTTTCAGGATAGGCGTGAATGCATCATTTCAACAAGTCAATTGAAATTTTCTTGCATGATTAGAGACAGTGGATGCATAGAAAGATGTTTTTTTATATTTGTTTTAGGTTCCAGAGAGTTGATTCCTGAAAAAAATGTGTTTGTTTTATGAAAAATGTGAGTGTGTTACTGCTAAAAAGTTTATTTAAATTTAGCTTCAGGATAGGCATGATTGCATTAGTTCAACTAGTTAATTGAAATTTTCTTGCACGATTAGGGAGAGTGGATGCATAGAAAGATATTTTTTTTATATTTGTTTTAGGTTCCAGAGAGTTGATTCCTGAAAAAAATGTGTTTGTTTTATGAAAAATGTGAGTGTGTTACTGCTAAAAAGTTTATTTAAATTTAGCTTCAGGATAGGAGTGATTGCATTATTTCAACTAGTTAATTGAAATTTTCTTGCACGATTAGGGAGAGTGGATACATAGAAATATGTTTTTTTTATATTTGTTTTAGGTTCCAGAGAGTTGATTCCTGAAAAAATGTGTTTGTTTTATGAAAAATGTGAGTGTGTTGCTGCTAAAAAGTTGATTTAAATTTCGTTTTTGGATAAGGGTGATTGCAATATTTCAACAAGTCAATTGAAATTTTCTTGCACGATTAGGGACAGTGAATGCCTAGAAAGATCTTTTTTTAAAATTAGTTTCAGGTTTCAGAGAGTAGATTCCTGAAAAAAATGTGTTTGTTTTATGAAAAATGTGAGTGTTTTACTGCTAAAAAGTTGATTTAAATTTCGTTTTTGGATAAGGGTGATTGCAATATTTCAACAAGTTAATTGAAATTTTCTTGCAAGATTAGGGACAGTGGATGCCTAGAAAGATGTTTTTTTTAATTAGTTTTAGGTTTCAGAGAGTAGATTCCTGAAAAAAATGTGTTTGTTTTATGAAAAATGTGAGTGTGTTACTGCAAAAAAGTTGATTTAAATATCGTTTTTGGATAAGGGTGATTGCAATATTTCAACACGTCATTTGAAATTTTCTTGCAAGATTAGGGAGAGTGGATGCCTAGAAAGATGTTTTTTACAAATTTGTTATAGGTTCCAGAGAGTGGAGTCCTGAAAAAAAAATTATTTGTTTCATGAAAAATGTGAGTGTGTTACTGCAAAAAAGTTGATTTAAATTTAGTTTCAGGATAGGCGTGAATGCATCATTTCAACAAGTTAATTGAAATTTTCTTGCACGATTAGGGAGAGTGGATGCATAGAAAGATTTTTTTTATATTTGTTTTAGGTTCCAGAGAGTTGATTCCTGAAAAAATGTCTTTGTTTTATGAAAAATGTGAGTGTGTTACTGCTAAAAAGTTTATTTAAATTTAGCTTCAGGATAGGCATGATTGCATTATTTCAACTAGTTAATTGAAATTTTCTTGCACGATTAGGGAGAGTGGATGCATAGAAAGATGTTTTTTTTATATTTGTTTTAGGTTCCAGAGAGTTGATTCCTGAAAAAATTTGTTTGTTTTATGAAAAATGTGAGTGTGTTACTGCTAAAAAGTTGATTTAAATTTCGTTTTTGGATAAGGGTGATTGCAATATTTCAACAAGTCAATTGAAATTTTCTTGCACGATTAGGGACAGTGGATGCCTAGAAAGATTCTTTTTTTAAAATTAGTTTTAGGTTTCAGAGAGTAGATTCCTGAAAAAAATGTGTTTGTTTTATGAAAAATGTGAGTGGGTTACTGCTAAAAAGTTGATTTAAATTTCGTTTTTGGATAAGGGTGATTGCAATATTTCAACAAGTTAATTGAAATTTTCTTGCAAGATTAGGGAGAGTGGATGCCTAGAAAGATGTTTTTTACAAATTCGTTATAGGTTCCAGAGAGTGGATTCCTGAAAAAAAAACTTATTTGTTTCATGAAAAATGTGAGTGTGTTACTGCAAAAAAGTTGATTTAAATTTAGTTTCAGGATAGGTGTGAATGCATCATTTCAACAAGTTAATTGAAATTTTCTTGCACGATTAGGGAGAGTGGATGCATAGAAAGATATTTTTTTTATATTTGTTTTAGGTTCCAGAGAGTTGATTCCTGAAAAAAATGTGTTTGTTTTATGAAAAATGTGAATGTGTTACTGCTAAAAAGTTTATTTAAATTTAGCTTCAGGATAGGCGTCATTGCATTATTTCAACTAGTTAATTGAAATTTTCTTGCACGATTAGGGAGAGTGGATACATAGAAAGATGTTTTTTTTATATTTGTTTTAGGCTCCAGAGAGTTGATTCCAGAAAAAAATGTGTTTGTTTCATGAAAAATGTTAGTGTGTTACTGCTAAAAAGTTGATTTAAATTTCGTTTTTGGATAAGGGTGATTGCAATATTTCAACAAGTCAATTGAAATTTTCTTGCAAGATTAGGGACAGTGGATGCCTAGAAAGATGTTTTTTTTAAATTAGTTTTAGGTTTCAGAGAGTAGATTCCTGAAAAAAATGTGTTTGTTTTATGAAAAATGTGAGTGTGTTACTGCAAAAAAGTTGATTTAAATATCGTTTTTGGATAAGGGTGATTGCAATATTTCAATAAGTTAATTGAAATTTTCTTGGAAGATTAGGGAGAGTGGATGCCTAGAAAGATGTTTTTTTTAAAATTAGTTTTAGGTTTCAGAGAGTAGATTCCTGAAAAAAATGTGTTTGTTTCATGAAAAATGTGAGTGTGTTACAGCAAAAAAGTTGATTTAAATTTCGTTTTTGAATAAGGGTGATTGCAATATTTCAACAAGTCAATTGAAATTTTCTTGCACGATTAGGGACAGTGGATGCCTAGAAAGATATTTTTTTTAAATTAGTTTTAGGTTTCAGAGTAGATTCCTGAAAAAAATGTGTTTGTTTTATGAAAAATGTGAGTGTGTTACTGCTAAAAAGTTGATTTACATTGCGTTTTTGGATAAGGGTGATTGCAATATTTCAACAAGTCAATTGAAATTTTCTTGCACGATTAGGGACAGTGGATGCCTAGAAAGATTTTTTTTTTAAATTCGTTATAGGTTCCAGGGAGTGGATTCCTGAAAATAAATTATTTGTTTCATGAAAAATGTGAGTGTGTTACTGCAAACAAGTTGATTTATATTTAGTTTCAGGATAGGCGTGAATGCATCATTTCAACAAGTTAATTGAAATTTTCTTGCACGATTAGGGAGAGTGGATGCATAGAAAGATGTTTTTTTATATTTGTTTTAGGTTCCAGAGAGTTGATTCCTGAAAAAAATGTCTTTGTTTTATGAAAAATGTGAGTGTGTTACTGCTAAAAAGTTTATTTAAATTTATCTTCAGGATAGGCATGATTGCATTATTTCAACTAGTTAATTGAAATTTTCTTGCACGATTAGGGAGAGTGGATGCATAGAAAGATGTTTTTTTTATATTTGTTTTAGGTTCCAGAGAGTTGATTCCTGAAAAAATGTGTTTGTTTTATGAAAAATGTGAGTGTGTTACTGCTAAAAAGTTGATTTAAATTTCATTTTTGGATAAGGGTGATTGCAATATTTCAACAAGTCAATTGAAATTTTCTTGCACGATTAGGGACAGTGGATGCCTAGAAAGATGTTTTTTTTTTTTAATTAGTTTTAGGTTTCAGAGAGAAGATTCCTGAAAAAAATGTGTTTGTTTTATGAAAAATGTGAGTGTGTTACTGCTAAAAAGTTGAATTAAATTTCGTTTTTGAATAAGGGTGATTGCAATATTTCAACAAGTCAATTGAAATTTTCTTGCACGATTAGGGACAGTGGATGCCTAGAAAGATGTTTTTTAAAAATTAGTTTTAGGTTGGTTTCAGAGAGTAGATTCCTGAAAAAAATGTGTTTGTTTTATGAAAAATGTGAGTGTGTTACTGCTAAAAAGTTGATTTAAATTTCGTTTTTGGATAAGGGTGATTGCATTATTTCAACAAGTCAAGTGAAATTTTCTCGCACGATTAGGGACAGTGGATGCCTAGAAAGATGTTTTTTTTTAAATTAGTTTTAGGTTCCAGAGAGTGGATTCCTGAAAAAATTATTGTTTGTTTTATGAAAAATGTGAGTGTGTTACTGCAAACAAGTTTATTTAAATTTAGCTTCAGGATAGGCATGATTGCATTATTTCAACTAGTTAATTGAAATTTTCTTGCACGATTAGGGAGAGTGGATGCATAGAAAGATATTTTTTTTATATTTGTTTTAGGTTCCAGAGAGTTGATTCCTGAAAAAAATGTGTTTGTTTTATGAAAAATGTGAGTGTGTTACTGCTAAAAAGTTGATTTAAATTTCGTTTTTGGATAAGGGTGATTGCAATATTTCAACAAGTCAATTGAAATTTTCTTGCACGATTAGGGACAGTGGATGCCTAGAAAGATGTTTTTTTAAAATTAGTTTTAGGTTCCAGAGAGTAGATTCCTGAAAAAAATGTGTTTGTTTTATGAAAAATGTGAGTGTGTTACTGCTAAAAAGTTGATTTAAATTTCGTTTTTGGATAAGGGTGATTGCAATACTTCAACAAGTCAATTGAAATTTTCTTGCACGATTAGGGACAGTGGATGCCTAGAAAGATGGTTTTTTTTTAAATTAGTTTTAGGTTTCAGAGAGTAGATTCCTGAAAAAAATGGGTTTGTTTTATGAAAAATGTGAGTGTGTTACTGCAAAAAAGTTGATTTAAATATCGTCTTTGGATAAGGGTGATTGCAATATTTCAATAAGTTAATTGAAATTTTCTTTGAAGATTAGGGAGAGTGGATCCTAGAAAGATGTTTTTTTTTAAATTAGTTTTAGGTTTCAGAGAGTAGATTCCTGAAAAAAATGTGTTTGTTTTATGAAAAATGTGAGTGTGTTACTGCTAAAAAGTTGATTTTAATTTAGTTTCAGTATAGGCGTGAATGCATCATTTCAACAAGTCAATTGAAATTTTCTTGCAAGATTAGGGAGAGTGGATGCCTAGAAATATGTTTTTTTTATATTTGTTTTAGGTTCCAGAGAGTTGATTCCTGAAAAAATGTGTTTGTTTTATGAAAAATGTGAGTGTGTTACTGCTAAAAAGTTGATTTAAATTTCGTTTTTGGATAAGGGTGATTGCAATATTTCAACAAGTCAATTGAAATTTTCTTGCACGATTAGGGACAGTGGATGCCTAGAAAGATGTTTTTTTAAAATTAGTTTCAGGTTTCAGAGAGTAGATTCCTGAAAAAAATGTGTTTGTTTTATGAAAAATGTGAGTGTTTTACTGCTAAAAAGTTGATTTAAATTTCGTTTTTGGATAAGGGTGATTGCAATATTTCAACAAGTTAATTGAAATTTTCTTGCAAGATTAGGGAGAGTGGATGCCTAGAAAGATGTTTTTTTTAAATTAGTTTTCGGTTCCAGAGAGTTGATTCTTGAAAATAATGTGTTTGTTTCATGAAAAATGTGAGTGTGTTACTGCTAAAAAGTTGATTTAAATTTCGTTTTTGGATAAGGGTGATTGCAATATTTCAACAAGTCAATTGAAATTTTCTTGCACGATTAGGGACAGTGGATGCCTAGAAAGATGTTTTTTTAAAATTAGTTTTAGGTTTCAGAGAGTAGATTCCTGAAAAAAATGTGTTTGTTTTATGAAAAATGTGAGTGTGTTACTGCTAAAAAGTTGATTTACATTGCGTTTTTGGATAAGGGTGATTGCAATATTTCAACAAGTCAATTGAAATTTTCTTGCACGATTAGGGACAGTGGATGCCTAGAAAGATTTTTTTTTTTAATTCGTTATAGGTTCCAGGGAGTGGATTCCTGAAAATAAATTATTTGTTTCATGAAAAATGTGAGTGTGTTACTGCAAACAAGTTGATTTATATTTAGTTTCAGGATAGGCGTGAATGCATCATTTCAACAAGTTAATTGAAATTTTCTTGCACGATTAGGGAGAGTGGATGCATAGAAAGATGTTTTTTTATATTTGTTTTAGGTTCCAGAGAGTTGATTCCTGAAAAAAATGTCTTTGTTTTATGAAAAATGTGAGTGTGTTACTGCTAAAAAGTTTATTTAAATTTAGCTTCAGGATAGGCATGATTGCATTATTTCAACTAGTTAATTGAAATTTTCTTGCACGATTAGGGAGAGTGGATGCATAGAAAGATGTTTTTTTTATATTTGTTTTAGGTTCCAGAGAGTTGATTCCTGAAAAAATGTGTTTGTTTTATGAAAAATGTGAGTGTGTTACTGCTAAAAAGTTGATTTAAATTTCATTTTTGGATAAGGGTGATTGCAATATTTCAACAAGTCAATTGAAATTTTCTTGCACGATTAGGGACAGTGGATGCCTAGAAAGATGTTTTTTTTTTTTAATTAGTTTTAGGTTTCAGAGAGAAGATTCCTGAAAAAAATGTGTTTGTTTTATGAAAAATGTGAGTGTGTTACTGCTAAAAAGTTGAATTAAATTTCGTTTTTGAATAAGGGTGATTGCAATATTTCAACAAGTCAATTGAAATTTTCTTGCACGATTAGGGACAGTGGATGCCTAGAAAGATGTTTTTTAAAAATTAGTTTTAGGTTGGTTTCAGAGAGTAGATTCCTGAAAAAAATGTGTTTGTTTTATGAAAAATGTGAGTGTGTTACTGCTAAAAAGTTGATTTAAATTTCGTTTTTGGATAAGGGTGATTGCATTATTTCAACAAGTCAAGTGAAATTTTCTCGCACGATTAGGGACAGTGGATGCCTAGAAAGATGTTTTTTTTTAAATTAGTTTTAGGTTCCAGAGAGTGGATTCCTGAAAAAATTATTGTTTGTTTTATGAAAAATGTGAGTGTGTTACTGCAAACAAGTTTATTTAAATTTAGCTTCAGGATAGGCATGATTGCATTATTTCAACTAGTTAATTGAAATTTTCTTGCACGATTAGGGAGAGTGGATGCATAGAAAGATATTTTTTTTATATTTGTTTTAGGTTCCAGAGAGTTGATTCCTGAAAAAAATGTGTTTGTTTTATGAAAAATGTGAGTGTGTTACTGCTAAAAAGTTGATTTAAATTTCGTTTTTGGATAAGGGTGATTGCAATATTTCAACAAGTCAATTGAAATTTTCTTGCACGATTAGGGACAGTGGATGCCTAGAAAGATGTTTTTTTAAAATTAGTTTTAGGTTCCAGAGAGTAGATTCCTGAAAAAAATGTGTTTGTTTTATGAAAAATGTGAGTGTGTTACTGCTAAAAAGTTGATTTAAATTTCGTTTTTGGATAAGGGTGATTGCAATACTTCAACAAGTCAATTGAAATTTTCTTGCACGATTAGGGACAGTGGATGCCTAGAAAGATGGGTTTTTTTAAATTAGTTTTAGGTTTCAGAGAGTAGATTCCTGAAAAAAATGGGTTTGTTTTATGAAAAATGTGAGTGTGTTACTGCAAAAAAGTTGATTTAAATATCGTCTTTGGATAAGGGTGATTGCAATATTTCAATAAGTTAATTGAAATTTTCTTTGAAGATTAGGGAGAGTGGATCCTAGAAAGATGTTTTTTTTTAAATTAGTTTTAGGTTTCAGAGAGTAGATTCCTGAAAAAAATGTGTTTGTTTTATGAAAAATGTGAGTGTGTTACTGCTAAAAAGTTGATTTTAATTTAGTTTCAGTATAGGCGTGAATGCATCATTTCAACAAGTCAATTGAAATTTTCTTGCAAGATTAGGGAGAGTGGATGCCTAGAAATATGTTTTTTTTATATTTGTTTTAGGTTCCAGAGAGTTGATTCCTGAAAAAATGTGTTTGTTTTATGAAAAATGTGAGTGTGTTACTGCTAAAAAGTTGATTTAAATTTCGTTTTTGGATAAGGGTGATTGCAATATTTCAACAAGTCAATTGAAATTTTCTTGCACGATTAGGGACAGTGGATGCCTAGAAAGATGTTTTTTTAAAATTAGTTTCAGGTTTCAGAGAGTAGATTCCTGAAAAAAATGTGTTTGTTTTATGAAAAATGTGAGTGTTTTACTGCTAAAAAGTTGATTTAAATTTCGTTTTTGGATAAGGGTGATTGCAATATTTCAACAAGTTAATTGAAATTTTCTTGCAAGATTAGGG
Organism: Lissotriton vulgaris; assembly: GCF_964263255.1. Lineage (NCBI taxonomy): Eukaryota > Metazoa > Chordata > Amphibia > Caudata > Salamandridae > Lissotriton > Lissotriton vulgaris. The sequence goes on along the minus strand of NW_028245247.1, from coordinate 9,422 downwards.
AGAGTGGATGCCTAGAAAGATGTTTTTTTTAAATTAGTTTTCGGTTCCAGAGAGTTGATTCTTGAAAATAATGTGTTTGTTTCATGAAAAATGTGAGTGTGTTACTGCTAAAAAGTTGATTTAAATTTCGTTTTTGGATAAGGGTGATTGCAATATTTCAACAAGTCAATTGAAATTTTCTTGCACGATTAGGGACAGTGGATGCCTAGAAAGATGTTTTTTTTAAATTAGTTTTAGGTTTCAGAGAGTAGATTCCTGAAAAAAATGTGTTTGTTTTATGAAAAATGTGAGTGTGTTACTGCTAAAAAGTTGATTTACATTGCGTTTTTGGATAAGGGTGATTGCAATATTTCAACAAGTCAATTGAAATTTTCTTGCACGATTAGGGACAGTGGATGCCTAGAAAGATTTTTTTTTTAAATTCGTTATAGGTTCCAGGGAGTGGATTCCTGAAAATAAATTATTTGTTTCATGAAAAATGTGAGTGTGTTACTGCAAACAAGTTGATTTATATTTAGTTTCAGGATAGGCGTGAATGCATCATTTCAACAAGTTAATTGAAATTTTCTTGCACGATTAGGGAGAGTGGATGCATAGAAAGATGTTTTTTTATATTTGTTTTAGGTTCCAGAGAGTTGATTCCTGAAAAAAATGTCTTTGTTTTATGAAAAATGTGAGTGTGTTACTGCTAAAAAGTTTATTTAAATTTAGCTTCAGGATAGGCATGATTGCATTATTTCAACTAGTTAATTGAAATTTTCTTGCACGATTAGGGAGAGTGGATGCATAGAAAGATGTTTTTTTTATATTTGTTTTAGGTTCCAGAGAGTTGATTCCTGAAAAAATGTGTTTGTTTTATGAAAAATGTGAGTGTGTTACTGCTAAAAAGTTGATTTAAATTTCATTTTTGGATAAGGGTGATTGCAATATTTCAACAAGTCAATTGAAATTTTCTTGCACGATTAGGGACAGTGGATGCCTAGAAAGATGTTTTTTTTTTTTAATTAGTTTTAGGTTTCAGAGAGAAGATTCCTGAAAAAAATGTGTTTGTTTTATGAAAAATGTGAGTGTGTTACTGCTAAAAAGTTGAATTAAATTTCGTTTTTGAATAAGGGTGATTGCAATATTTCAACAAGTCAATTGAAATTTTCTTGCACGATTAGGGACAGTGGATGCCTAGAAAGATGTTTTTAAAAAATTAGTTTTAGGTTGGTTTCAGAGAGTAGATTCCTGAAAAAAATGTGTTTGTTTTATGAAAAATGTGAGTGTGTTACTGCTAAAAAGTTGATTTAAATTTCGTTTTTGGATAAGGGTGATTGCAATATTTCAACAAGTCAAGTGAAATTTTCTCGCACGATTAGGGACAGTGGATGCCTAGAAAGATGTTTTTTTTTAAATTAGTTTTAGGTTCCAGAGAGTGGATTCCTGAAAAAAATATTGTTTGTTTTATGAAAAATGTGAGTGTGTTACTGCTAAAAAGTTTATTTAAATTTAGCTTCAGGATAGGCATGATTGCATTATTTCAACTAGTTAATTGAAATTTTCTTGCACGATTAGGGAGAGTGGATGCATAGAAAGATGTTTTTTTTATATTTGTTTTAGGTTCCAGAGAGTTGATTCCTGAAAAAATGTGTTTGTTTTATGAAAAATGTGAGTGTGTTACTGCTAAAAAGTTGATTTAAATTTCATTTTTGGATAAGGGTGATTGCAATATTTCAACAAGTCAATTGAAATTTTCTTGCACGATTAGGGACAGTGGATGCCTAGAAAGATGTTTTTTTTTTTTAATTAGTTTTAGGTTTCAGAGAGAAGATTCCTGAAAAAAATGTGTTTGTTTTATGAAAAATGTGAGTGTGTTACTGCTAAAAAGTTGAATTAAATTTCGTTTTTGAATAAGGGTGATTGCAATATTTCAACAAGTCAATTGAAATTTTCTTGCACGATTAGGGACAGTGGATGCCTAGAAAGATGTTTTTTAAAAATTAGTTTTAGGTTGGTTTCAGAGAGTAGATTCCTGAAAAAAATGTGTTTGTTTTATGAAAAATGTGAGTGTGTTACTGCTAAAAAGTTGATTTAAATTTCGTTTTTGGATAAGGGTGATTGCAATATTTCAACAAGTCAAGTGAAATTTTCTCGCACGATTAGGGACAGTGGATGCCTAGAAAGATGTTTTTTTTAAATTAGTTTTAGGTTCCAGAGAGTGGATTCCTGAAAAAATTATTGTTTGTTTTATGAAAAATGTGAGTGTGTTACTGCAAACAAGTTTATTTAAATTTAGCTTCAGGATAGGCATGATTGCATTATTTCAACTAGTTAATTGAAATTTTCTTGCACGATTAGGGAGAGTGGATGCATAGAAAGATATTTTTTTTATATTTGTTTTAGGTTCCAGAGAGTTGATTCCTGAAAAAAATGTGTTTGTTTTATGAAAAATGTGAGTGTGTTACTGCTAAAAAGTTTATTTAAATTTAGCTTCAGGATAGGCGTGATTGCATTATTTCAACTAGTTAATTGAAATTTTCTTGCACGATTAGGGAGAGTGGATACATAGAAATATGTTTTTTTTATATTTGTTTTAGGTTCCAGAGAGTTGATTCCTGAAAAAATGTGTTTGTTTTATGAAAAATGTGAGTGTGTTACTGCTAAAAAGTTGATTTAAATTTCGTTTTTGGATAAGGGTGATTGCAATATTTCAACAAGTCAATTGAAATTTTCTTGCACGATTAGGGACAGTGGATGCCTAGAAAGATTTTTTTTAAAATTAGTTTCAGGTTTCAGAGAGTAGATTCCTGAAAAAAATGTGTTTGTTTTATGAAAAATGTGAGTGTTTTACTGCTAAAAAGTTGATTTAAATTTCGTTTTTGGATAAGGGTGATTGCAATATTTCAACAAGTTAATTGAAATTTTCTTGCAAGATTAGGGAGAGTGGATGCCTAGAAAGATGTTTTTTTTAAATTAGTTTTCGGTTCCAGAGAGTTGATTCTTGAAAATAATGTGTTTGTTTCATGAAAAATGTGAGTGTGTTACTGCTAAAAAGTTGATTTAAATTTCGTTTTTGGATAAGGGTGATTGCAATATTTCAACAAGTCAATTGAAATTTTCTTGCAAGATTAGGGACAGTGGATGCCTAGAAAGATGTTTTTTTTTAATTAGTTTTAGGTTTCAGAGAGTAGATTCCTGAAAAAAATGTGTTTGTTTTATGAAAAATGTGAGTGTGTTACTGCAAAAAAGTTGATTTAAATATCGTTTTTTGGATAAGGGTGATTGCAATATTTCAACAAGTTATTTGAAATTTTCTTGCAAGATTAGGGAGAGTGGATGCCTAGAAAGATGTTTTTTACAAATTCGTTATAGGTTCCAGAGAGTGGAGTCCTGAAAAAAAAATTATTTGTTTCATGAAAAATGTGAGTGTGTTACTGCAAAAAAGTTGATTTTAATTTAGTTTCAGGATAGGCGTGAATGCATCATTTCAACAAGTTAATTGAAATTTTCTTGCACGATTAGGGAGAGTGGATGCATAGAAAGATGTTTTTTTTTATATTTGTTTTAGGTTCCAGAGAGTTGATTCCTGAAAAAAATGTCTTTGTTTTATGAAAAATGTGAGTGTGTTACTGCTAAAAAGTTTATTTAAATTTAGCTTCAGGATAGGCATGATTGCATTATTTCAACTAGTTAATTGAAATTTTCTTGCACGATTAGGGAGAGTGGATGCCTAGAAAGATGTTTTTTACAAATTCGTTATAGGTTCCAGAGAGTGGATTCCTGAAAAAAAAATTATTTGTTTCATGAAAAATGTGAGTGTGTTACTGCAAAAAAGTTTATTTAAATTTAGTTTCAGGATAGGCATGAATGCATCATTTCAACAAGTTAATTGAAATTTTCTTGCACGATTAGGGAGAGTGGATGCATAGAAATATTTTTTTTATATTTGTTTTAGGTTCCAGAGAGTTGATTCCTGAAAAAAATGTCATTGTTTTATGAAAAATGTGAGTGTGTTACTGCTAAAAAGTTTATTTAAATTTAGCTTCAGGATAGGCATGATTGCATTATTTCAACTAGTTAATTGAAATTTTCTTGCACGATTAGGGAGAGTGGATGCATAGAAAGATGTTTTTTTTATATTTGTTTTAGGTTCCAGAGAGTTGATTCCTGAAAAAATGTGTTTGTTTTATGAAAAATGTGAGTGTTTTACTGCTAAAAAGTTGATTTAAATTTCGTTTTTGGATAAGGGTGATTGCAATATTTCAACAAGTCAATTAAAATTTTCTTGCACGATTAGGGACAGTGGATGCCTAGAAAGATGTTTTTTTAAAATTAGTTTTAGGTTTCAGAGAGTAGATTCCTGAAAAAAATGTGTTTGTTTTATGAAAAATGTGAGTGGGTTACTGCTAAAAAGTTGATTTAAATTTCGTTTTTGGATAAGGGTGATTGCAATATTTCACCAAGTTAATTGAAATTTTCTTGCAAGATTAGGGAGAGTGGATGCCTAGAAAGATGATTTTTTACAAATTCGTTATAGGTTCCAGAGAGTGGATTCCTGTAAAAAAAATTATTTGTTTCATGAAAAATGTGAGTGTGTTACTGCAAAAAAGTTGATTTAAATTTAGTTTCAGGATAGGTGTGAATGCATCATTTCAACAAGTTAATTGAAATTTTCTTGCACGATTAGGGAGAGTGGATGCATAGAAAGATATTTTTTTTATATTTGTTTTAGGTTCCAGAGAGTTGATTCCTGAAAAAAATTTGTTTGTTTTATGAAAAATGTGAGTGTGTTACTGCTAAAAAGTTTATTTAAATTTAGCTTCAGGATAGGCGTCATTGCATTATTTCAACTAGTTAATTGAAATTTTCTTGCACGATTAGGGAGAGTGGATACATAGAAAGATGTTTTTTTTATATTTGTTTTAGGCTCCAGAGAGTTGATTCCTGAAAAAAATGTGTTTGTTTCATGAAAAATGTTAGTGTGTTACTGCTAAAAAGTTGATTTAAATTTCGTTTTTGGATAAGGGTGATTGCAATATTTCAACAAGTCAATTGAAATTTTCTTGCACGATTAGGGACAGTGGATGCCTAGAAAGATGTTTTTTTTTTAATTAGTTTTAGGTTTCAGAGAGAAGATTCCTGAAAAAAATGTGTTTGTTTTATGATAAATGTGAGTGTGTTACTGCTAAAAAGTTGATTTAAATTTCGTTTTTGAATAAGGGTGATTGCAATATTTCAACAAGTCAATTGAAATTTTCTTGCACGATTAGGGACAGTGGATGCCTAGAAAGATGTTTTTTAAAAATTAGTTTTAGGTTGGTTTCAGACAGTAGATTCCTGAAAAAAATGTGTTTGTTTTATGAAAAATGTGAGTGTGTTACTGCTAAAAAGTTGATTTAAATTTCGTTTTTGGATAAGGGTGATTGCAATATTTCAACAAGTCAAGTGAAATTTTCTCTCACGATTAGGGACAGTGGATGCCTAGAAAGATGTTTTTTTTTAAATTAGTTTTAGGTTCCAGAGAGTGGATTCCTGAAAAAGTTATTGTTTGTTTTATGAAAAATGTGAGTGTGTTACTGCAAACAAGTTGATTTTAATTTAGTTTCAGGATAGGCGTGAATGCATCATTTCAACAAGTCAATTGAAATTTTCTTGCATGATTAGGGACAGTGGATGCATAGAAAGATGTTTTTTTATATTTGTTTTAGGTTCCAGAGAGTTGATTCCTGAAAAAAATGTGTTTGTTTTATGAAAAATGTGAGTGTGTTACTGCTAAAAAGTTTATTTAAATTTAGCTTCAGGATAGGCATGATTGCATTATTTCAACTAGTTAATTGAAATTTTCTTGCACGATTAGGGAGAGTGGATGCATAGAAAGATATTTTTTTTATATTTGTTTTAGGTTCCAGAGAGTTGATTCCTGAAAAAAATGTGTTTGTTTTATGAAAAATGTGAGTGTGTTACTGCTAAAAAGTTTATTTAAATTTAGCTTCAGGATAGGCGTGATTGCATTATTTCAACTAGTTAATTGAAATTTTCTTGCACGATTAGGGAGAGTGGATGCATAGAAATATGTTTTTTTTATATTTGTTTTAGGTTCCAGAGAGTTGATTCCTGAAAAAATGTGTTTGTTTTATGAAAAATGTGAGTGTGTTACTGCTAAAAAGTTGATTTAAATTTCGTTTTTGGATAAGGGTGATTGCAATATTTCAACAAGTCAATTGAAATTTTCTTGCACGATTAGGGACAGTAGATGCCTAGAAAGATGTTTTTTTAAAATTAGTTTCAGGTTTCAGAGAGTAGATTCCTGAAAAAAATGTGTTTGTTTTATGAAAAATGTGAGTGTTTTACTGCTAAAAAGTTGATTTAAATTTCATTTTTGGATAAGGGTGATTGCAATATTTCAACAAGTTAATTGAAATTTTCTTGCAAGATTAGGGAGAGTGGATGCCTAGAAAGATGTTTTTTTTAAATTAGTTTTCGGTTCCAGAGAGTTGATTCTTGAAAAAAATGTGTTTGTTTCATGAAAAATGTGAGTGTGTTACTGCTAAAAAGTTGATTTAAATTTCGTTTTTGGATAAGGGTGATTGCAATATTTCAACAAGTCAATTGAAATTTTCTTGCAAGATTAGGGACAGTGGATGCCTAGAAAGATTTTTTTTTTTTAATTAGTTTTAGGTTTCAGAGAGTAGATTCCTGAAAAAAATGTGTTTGTTTTATGAAAAATGTGAGTGTGTTACTGCAAAAAAGTTGATTTAAATATCGTTTTTGGATAAGGGTGATTGCAATATTTCAACAAGTTATTTGAAATTTTCTTGCAAGATTAGGGAGAGTGGATGCCTAGAAAGATGTTTTTTTTTAATTAGTTTTAGGTTTCAGAGAGTAGATTCCTGAAAAAAATGTGTTTGTTTTATGAAAAATGTGAGTGTTTTACTGCTAAAAAGTTGATTTAAATTTCGTTTTTGGATAAGGGTGATTGCAATATTTCAACAAGTTAATTGAAATTTTCTTGCAAGATTAGGGAGAGTGGATGCCTAGAAAGATGTTTTTTTTAAATTAGTTTTCGGTTCCAGAGAGTTGATTCTTGAAAAAAATGTGTTTGTTTCATGAAAAATGTGAGTGTGTTACAGCTAAAAAGTTGATTTAAATTTCGTTTTTGAATAAGGGTGATTGCAATATTTCAACAAGTCAATTGAAATTTTCTTGCACGATTAGGGACAGTGGATGCCTAGAAAGATATTTTTTTAAATTAGTTTTAGGTTTCAGAGTAGATTCCTGAAAAAAATGTGTTTGTTTTATGAAAAATGTGAGTGTGTTACTGCAAAAAAGTTGATTTAAATATCGTTTTTGGATAAGGGTGATTGCAATATTTCAATAAGTTAATTGAAATTTTCTTGGAAGATTAGGGAGAGTGGATGCCTAGAAAGATGTTTTTTTTTTAATTAGTTTTAGGTTTCAGAGAGTAGATTCCTGAAAAAAATGTGTTTGTTTTATATAAATTGTGAGTGTGTTACAGCTAAAAAGTTGATTTAAATTTCGTTTTTGAATAAGGGTGATTGCAATATTTCAACAAGTCAATTGAAATTTTCTTGCACGATTAGGGACAGTGGATGCCTAGAAAGACATTTTTTTTAAATTAGTTTTAGGTTTCAGAGTAGATTCCTGAAAAAAATGTGTTTGTTTTATGAAAAATGTGTGTGTGTTACTGCTAAAAAGTTGATTTAAATTTCGTTTTTGGATAAGGGTGATTGCAATATTTCAACAAGTCAATTGAAATTTTCTTGCAAGATTAGGGACAGTGGATGCCTAGAAAGATGTTTTTTTTTAATTAGTTTTAGGTTTCAGAGAGTAGATTCCTGAAAAAAATGTGTTTGTTTTATGAAAAATGTGAGTGTGTTACTGCAAAAAAGTTGATTTAAATATCGTTTTTGGATAAGGGTGATTGCAATATTTCAACAAGTTATTTGAAATTTTCTTGCAAGATTAGGGAGAGTGGATGCCTAGAAAGATGTTTTTTTTTAATTAGTTTTAGGTTTCAGAGAGTAGATTCCTGAAAAAAATGTGTTTGTTTTATGAAAAATTTGAGTGTTTTACTGCTAAAAAGTTGATTTAAATTTCGTTTTTGGATAAGGGTGATTGCAATATTTCAACAAGTTAATTGAAATTTTCTTGCAAGATTAGGGAGAGTGGATGCCTAGAAAGATGTTTTTTTTAAATTAGTTTTCGGTTCCAGAGAGTTGATTCTTGAAAAAAATGTGTTTGTTTCATGAAAAATGTGAGTGTGTTACAGCTAAAAAGTTGATTTAAATTTCGTTTTTGAATAAGGGTGATTGCAATATTTCAACAAGTCAATTGAAATTTTCTTGCACGATTAGGGACAGTGGATGCCTAGAAAGATATTTTTTTAAATTAGTTTTAGGTTTCAGAGTAGATTCCTGAAAAAAATGTGTTTGTTTTATGAAAAATGTGAGTGTGTTACTGCAAAAAAGTTGATTTAAATATCGTTTTTGGATAAGGGTGATTGCAATATTTCAATAAGTTAATTGAAATTTTCTTGGAAGATTAGGGAGAGTGGATGCCTAGAAAGATGTTTTTTTTTTAATTAGTTTTAGGTTTCAGAGAGTAGATTCCTGAAAAAAATGTGTTTGTTTTATGTAAATTGTGAGTGTGTTACAGCTAAAAAGTTGATTTAAATTTCGTTTTTGAATAAGGGTGATTGCAATATTTCAACAAGTCAATTGAAATTTTCTTGCACGATTAGGGACAGTGGATGCCTAGAAAGACATTTTTTTTAAATTAGTTTTAGGTTTCAGAGTAGATTCCTGAAAAAAATGTGTTTGTTTTATGAAAAATGTGTGTGTGTTACTGCTAAAAAGTTGATTTAAATTTCGTTTTTGGATAAGGGTGATTGCAATATTTCAACAAGTCAATTGAAATTTTCTTGCACGATTAGGGACAGTGGATGCCTAGAAAGATTTTTTTTTTAAATTCGTTATAGGTTCCAGGGAGTGGATTCCTGAAAATAAATTATTTGTTTCATGAAAAATGTGAGTGTGTTACTGCAAACAAGTTGATTTAAATTTAGTTTCAGGATAGGCGTGAATGCATCATTTCAACAAGTTAATTGAAATTTTCTTGCACGATTAGGGAGAGTGGATGCATAGAAAGATGTTTTTTTATATTTGTTTTAGGTTCCAGAGAGTTGATTCCTGAAAAAAATGTCTTTGTTTTATGAAAAATGTGAGTGTGTTACTGCTAAAAAGTTTATTTAAATTTAGCTTCAGGATAGGCATGATTGCATTATTTCAACTAGTTAATTGAAATTTTCTTGCACGATTAGGGAGAGTGGATGCATAGAAAGATGTTTTTTTTATATTTGTTTTAGGTTCCAGAGAGTTGAATCCTGAAAAAATGTGTTTGTTTTATGAAAAATGTGAGTG